>NC_056739.1:889894563-890057063 GCF_019279795.1 Protopterus annectens
CACAGATTTTCCCTTGTCCAGGGCCTTGGTGACTGTCTCAAAGAAGTCCACCAGGTTTAACAGGCATGATCTCCCTTTGACAAATCCAAACTGAGTAGGGTCAATTGTTTGGAGATTACCTATATCTTTGTTGATAAGGTCCATGATGATTCACTCCATGGCCTTGCAGACAAGACCAGTCAGGCAAATAGGTCTATAGTTCCTTGAGTCAGTGGAAACATCACCTTTGTGCAAGGGAATAGCGGTGGCCATTTTCCATTCCGCTGGGATGAAGCTGGTGCTTATAACATGATTGAAAAGATTATCCAATGGTGTTGCTAATTCTTGTTGGAACCCATGTAGGATGCAGCCTGGGATGTTATCAGGTCCCATAGATGCTGTGTTTTTTGCCTTAAAGTAGCAGACTCCAAGTCAGACTGTTGACCAGTCACGGGTGGAGTCCCACAGAGATCAGTCCCGGGTCCTCTACTGTTTGACATCTACTTCTCAGAAGTCCTGGCCAACACAGAGGGACTCTGGTTGACCAAGTTCACAGACAACTGCAAGCTGGGAGCCATTATTAACTCCCCAAGTGATGTAGACATCCTACAGAAAGGTCTCACTGAGACCAATGACCTGTGCCAAAACCATGGCCTTAAGCTTAAAGCCAAAAAATGTGTCGTTATCCTCTTTGGGAAAAACTCAATTCACACTAATTGCCACAATGATGGGCGCCCACTGAACACTGAAGATGTTATAAAAGATCTGGGGACACAGGTTGACAGCAACTTCTCCTTCAACCACCACATTGCCACTGTGGTCAGAAAATCCTTCTATGTGGCACATCTCATTAACAAGGGTTTTGCATCCAGGAAGAAAGAGGTCATAATCTCTCTCTCTACTCTTCCCCTCATTAGGCCACTCATCGAGTATAATGCCCCATTTGGCACGTACCTCACTAGACACATGCAACAGCTGGAAAGGCCACAAAAATACCTCATGAAGAGGATCCTAGGTCTTAAACACATGTCCTACATGGACAGACTAAAAAAAACTCCAGCTATTCTCTGTCTCATATCATCTATCAATCTCTCCATTCAAGGAACAGAAAGTAGGTCCTGGGCTCTGTTTTGTTGATTAATAGCCTCCTATTAGGTCAACCTAAAGAGTCCTTTAGTTTGCCTGCATCTGAGTGCCTAGCAGCCAGTACCTCTCCTTTTCTTAACCTCCACTATCCCTTCACACCCTTAACTTTTCCAGCTCTTATTCTTTACTCTTACTCCCTATAACTCTTCGCTGTCCTATTTCAGCTGCCCCTTTCTCCCTTCCACTACCTACACTATCCACTAGGTGGCACTCTCCTCTCTCTGTTACTTCTCTGCTGCTCCTTCTGCCTTTGATTACCCCTTTTTAGTCTGCAAAGTTAGTTTTTGGTCTTCCGATCTCCCTTAGCCTCTATATATACCTTGCTGTCTATCTATCTCCCTGCTAACTGTAGTTTTCTTACTCCTGTAACCTGCCCAATCTTTACCTGCTACACTTTCACCTATTTCTTCCTTCTCTTCTACTGTATGATTTACTGCCCTAATCCTCCTCAACTTCAGTCATCCCACTGGTGCTTTATTGACTTCTTTCTTACCCCTTCCTTTTATACACTTTCTGCTCCTACCATACTTACCTGCATTTCTGATTGTCTCCTTTCTAGCCCACCTTCAGTTGTTTCTACCTGCTCCGTTCGCCCTGCGGGCTCACTCCGCTCCCCTCCCTACCCCCAATTCCCACCCATCCCCAGGGGTCCTTACCTTATAGCTCTCTGGACACACCCCCTATCCTAGCCTTCCAATCCTTCTCCTTTCCACTCCTAATTCCTCCCACCCCCACTCACACCCCCTTCACCACCATACACTCCCACTCATTTCCATATCCTCCTCTCTTATTTTTTTCACTTACCCCTCCCATTATAACTACCCCTTATTTTACTCCTCTTTCTGTTTACTCCTGTCCCCTCTTTGCTTGTCCTAGTTCTACATTTTTAACTCTTCCGTAGTATATCCCTTTCTACTTCCTCCACTCACACTTTCTCACATCATTCTCTTATACTCTTACTCCTCTTACTATGGCTTCCTACCTGACTACCCAGCTTTTATTCTCACTCCTACTTTTTTCCACCCTATGCTCAATTTACCTCTTGTCCTTCTATGAGAAATTACTTTATGTCGAACCCTTCCATCCTCACAAACACACTTCAACATTTCTCATTCCACTTATCCCATATCCATATATTTCTTCTACCCCTAATTATCATAGGTTCATAGGTTCATAGGTTCATACTAGACTATCTGCCCAAGGGCATTTATAAGCCTAGCCCATAGTTATGTGGCTTTAGTTTGAATAAAAACTATGCCTATCATTTTTCTGTGCCTCTGTCAAGCAGTGGCACTGAAGTAATCCCTGGGGTATATCTGCGATCTCCCATCCATTGGTCAAGATTCCTCTTGAACAAGGCCAGCGTGGTGCTCTGCCTCACATGTACCGGGATTTTGTTCCACAGCATAGGGAGTCTCTGGGTGATGAATCTGTCCCTCCAGCACGTTCTATTTATAACCGTGTCAAGGTTTAAGTCTCCGCCCTTGTGGTTCTGAGGGATCTAGATTTTTTGAGGTGAAGCATATTCATCAAATCTGGGTTTGACATGGCCTTATATGTCAGGCACAGGTCACCTCTGAGCAAGCGGTATGAGACTGAATAAAGCTGGAGTTCTTTCAGTCGGGCAGCATAAGACATATTTTTGAGACCCTTTATCCTTTTGGTGAGGAACTTTTGGGGCCTTTCAAGCTGCATCAGGTGTCTGGTCAGATACATTCGAGCGGGCATTGTACTCAATCATAGGTCTAATGAGTGATGAGTACAGGGGACGATGACCTCCCTTGATCTAGATGTGAATCCCTTCATGATCAGGTGGGCGATATAGAAGGTTTTCCTAACTACTTTAGCAACATGAGTGTCAAGCGAAGACTACTGTCAACTTGGGTCCCCAGATCCCTGATGACTTTTCTGTGCTCAGTGGATTGTCACCTATATGGTAGCTAGGGGTAACCTTGTTTTTATGACTATGCATTTTTGGCGTTTAACTTCAGGCCATGGCTCTGGCACCAGTTATCTGTTTCTGTGAGGCCCTTCTGGAGGATATCTGTGTCAGATGTGTTTCGACATGGCGCCCAGTTTGCAGTCATCTGCAAACTTTGTCAGCCATAACCCTCCTGTGTTTGCTTGTACTTCAGAAAAGTAGATGCCGAACAAGAGTGGACCCAGGACTGAGCCCTGTGGGACACCACTTGTGACAGGCTTTGAGTCTGACATGGCTCCAGCAACTCTGACCCTGTGGGTTCTGTCGCTTAGCCAGTTTGCAACCCATCTTGTGATGTATGGGTTTACATTCAAGCTGATGAGTTTTTCGATGATACCTGAGTGGGGTATTGTGTAGAAGGCCTTTGCCAGGACGAGGTAGGCTGTATGGACTGCCTTTCCCTCATCAATGGCCTTGGTGACTGTCACGAAAAAGTCAACCAAGTTTAAGAGGCAGGATCTGCCTTTGACAAAGCCAAACTGGGTTGGATCCAAAGTCTGCAAGTTCCCTATGTCTTTATTTATGAGTTCCATTATGATCCTCTCCATGGCTTTGCAGATAAGGCTTGTCAAGCTAATGGGCGGTAATTTCCAGGGTCTGTGGAGGCACCGCCCTTATGAAGTGGGACCACAGATCCTGAGGTGAGGCTAAGATTAAACAGCTGTCCTAACTGTGGGTTTAATTCCTCGTTGAGTTCATGAAGCACCGGGGACACCATCCGGTCCCATGGATGCTGTGTTTTTGCCTTAGTGAGGGCAGTTCTCACCTGGGCGTTGGAGATGTTTGGGGGCTACAATCCTCTGGAATAGATATCTCTCCTTTTGGGGGGGGGGGGAAGTTTGCACTGAACCTGTCAGCCAGTATGTTAGCAATGTGTGTAGGTTCAGTAATTTTCACATCATTTTGAACTAATTCTGAGCATATCTGGGAGTTTCCTCCTAGGTTTCTAACATAGCTAAAGAAGGCCTTATGATTGTCTTTAGAGTCCTTGGCGATTTTTCTCTCAAAATTTGCCTTGGATGATTTTATGAGAGCTCTTAGTTTTTACTTATAATGATCAAAGGTGTCTTACCTTTCAAGGATTTTGCTCTATCTTGTAGTAGCTTCCTCCTTTTGTTGTAGAGCTTGTTTATGGCTGGGGTCCACCAGACTGGACGCTTGCCTTTGGTACAGAGAGTCTTAGTTTTGTTTGGGATTGCCTGATCCATGCAGTCCTGTAGGTGCTGGTAGAAGGCATTTGTAAGTGATTCAGCGGTTTGAGTAATGTTTACCACTGGCTCAGGGGCCTTAAAGGAGACCACACTAGTTTTTAGAAGTGTGAAATCGGCTTTTGAGAAGTTTTTCACTGTGGTCTTTTTGTTTCAGGTGGGCGGGATGAGGACCTCCAGCGAGATTAGTTTATGATCTGATCTCACCAGTGAGGGGTATACTTCGGTGTTGAACATTTTGATCCCATGTTCGTGATGATGAGATCAAGTATGTTTTCACCTCTTGTGGGGATGGTGACTAGTTGTTCCATGGCATTTGAGTTTATGAACTCCAGGAATCTTTGGGTTAGAGTGTTCAGGCTTGAGTAGTGTTCCCAGTCTATATTAGGGTAGTTGAAGTCACCTAGTATGATGGTGTTTGGAGATACATTTATCCCCTCAATGTTTTCAGGAAGGCCATGTGAGGTTCCTGAGTTTGAGAGGGTGGCCTGTAACATGCTACAAATTGCAGAGCAGTCTTGCCTATGGTTAATTGCACCTGGATGGTCTCCGATGCATGCCACCAACCTTGAGGTGTGGGTGTCCTTTATGAATATGGACACCCCCTCCTTTCTTGGTGTTGTCTTTTGGGGCGGGCATTATGATATGAGGTGAAACCTGTTAGTGCTGGGGTGCTCTCAGGAGCCTTGAACCAGGTTTCTGTCACAGCACAGACATCGATGTTCTCCATATTGAGAAGGGCCTCGAGTGCGTGCATCTTGAGATTGAGACTTCTGGCATTGAGCAGCATTACCCTTAGTTTTTTTCCTTTTGGTGTTCTAGGGTGGTAGGTTTAGAATTTGAGCCTTGCCTAAAAAGGCACTATGGGGTGGCAAGAGCCTTTGCCAATATCCGGAAGCCCAGGGTGGTGTGTGCAAGCCGTCCCTTGTGAAACAGCGTGGCTTGTCCAGCATGTCATCCCAGGCAGACAGACATTGGATCCTTTGAATGACACCAGAATTTAAGCCAATTATTAAAGCTGATCATCTTATCACTGTATTGTGGCATCATTCTAGGTGAAGGTAGGATACTGCTCAAGGTCAGGGACATACCTGCCTGGGCTACATAATCAGAGAGGTCCTCGGCTTGACACCAGCGTGGACAATGACTGAGGTCGGACTTGTACCTGCTGTTGAGACTGAGTGCTTTGCGTTATGTGGCGGATTCTAGCGCCCGACAGGCAGCTTACTGTGACCTTCTCCTTACTCAGTCTGGTGGCCGGGGCGTCAGTGTGTCTGACTATGGAATCACCAATGACAAGTGTGTCTGGCATTTTGTTTGGCCTTAAGGGCTGTGACTGTTTGACACTCTGACTGTGTGGTCTATGTGTTGCATGTGTTGGGTCGTGAGGTGGTAGTTGTTTGGGTGTCTGCTTTGGTGGCCTCTGCTGTTTTGGTAAATTTTGACCAGAGCCTCCAGTATGTCTTTGTGTGAGTATGTGTATGATTTGAAGTTGTGATGGTACCATGTGTGACTGGGTATGTATTGTGTGTGGTTGACTTCTCCTCCTGTCTGGTCTTGCCAGTCCTATGTTGAGAGAGCTCAGCCTCCAGTTTGGCCGTATAGTTGCATCTCATGTATTTGTGTTTTGTGGGAGAAGGAGAGGATTGTCTGTGTACATGAGGCAATTGTAACATTGCCTCAATATTAGGTTCACCAGTTGAGCTGGAGGACACTAGCAACTGATCCCTCGACATACTAGAAGTAGTAGATAAAGAACTTTCAAAGGACTCAAGTGGGATTTGGGCTGGTGGGGTACTATCTATAATAAGAGTGCTTTATCAAGGTGCAAGTACTACTGTAGGAGTAAGTGCTAGGCTTTACAGATAGAGAATAGTCTACTTGGGAATCAAGTAGAGATGAACTTTTCAGTTATAGGATATGCTGGTTAGATCAGCAGTACAGTTTAGCGTGTTTTATAGCAGGGGCTCGACCAATGGACTACTAGTTTCTGGCTGAAACTTCACCAAATCGGACAAAAACTGGTAAGCAAAGAAACTTCCCTGCTGCCTAATAAGGCAATGGATCAGTAACAGGAACTAAAAACAAAGCCCAGGGATCAGCAACTCTGAAACTGGACTACTCTAGTTCAGTAAAGTGGGAAAACAAGAGATTTTTTGTTTTATTACAGAGATAAGGAAAAACAGACAGTAAATGCTATAAATGCGCAACAATTAGTAACTTAAAGTGCAATAAACAGTGTAAAAAAGCCACAAAAAATACTTATATCTGGTAGAAAGTCACTCTTTCAGCTCTCTGCTGCTTGGATCACTCTGCAGGCCACCACGAGGATCTGTGCTGAGTTGGTACAAGCTGGAAAGTTTAGCGTGTTTTAGCATAGGAGGGCTGAAAAGGAGCTAAAAGCCCAAAAGCGACCAATAGACTACTAGTTTCTGGCTGAAACTCCTCCTTCCTAATAAGGCAATGGATCAGTAACAGGAACTAAAAACAAAGCCCAGGGATCAGCAACTCTGAAACTGGACTACTCTAGTTCAGTAAGGTGGGAAAACAAGATATTTTTTTGTTTTTGTTTACAGAGACAAGGAAAAAACAGACAGTAAATGCTATAATTAAGCAACAAATAACTTTTTAAGAGTGCAAAACAGTTAATCAACACAAAAACAGTTTAAATAGAATGCAGAGCTGCTAAGCAGTAAATATTCAAAAAGCCAGAAAAAATACTTAAATCAGTTATAGCAAATACAGTTATAACAAAAAATATACTGTATATTTCCAATATGTTTGAGAAGGACAGTCAGAACACAAGAAGGTTCAAGAAGAGAAAAAAAAAAAAAGTTTTGTTTACTTTTTGAAAAGGTAAAAGGAGGAACAGAAGGCCTTATCAAATGTTCTCTGTATTAAGAAGAATGAGCTAATGACACTAGACTGGGAGGTGTGTCACAGGAGGGCGGGCAACTGCAAAGTCTAGTAGGCGGGCAACTGCAAAACCACCAAGTATAAGAGCAAGACACCAACAGGGAGGGAGGGTGGGACAAAATAGCCTAAGACAACAAGCTATGAAAGTTTTTAAACAGAAAAAGATTTCTGAAGATTCTGAATAGACAAAGTGCTTTATATATATTAAATTATAAAAACAGTAATCTGTTAAAATAATCAAAAAATACTTATATTTTGTAGCTCAGTTGCGGTCAAACAACTTCTCCAAGATCAATTACCTAAATTCCACAGACTCACACACCTCAACTATGTCGTGCCTTCGGAGAACAAAACTAAAATACTAACCCTTCTAAAAATTAACCTCATAAACAAACCTACTAATCCTACCCTTCTAGATGGAGACATCCACCCTAACCCTGGTCCTACTTTCCCTTCTCCCCTAGTGTCTATACCTAAACTTAATAACACCTTCTTAATAGGCCATCTTAATATCCAAAGCATAAGCAACAAAGTACCATACCTGCATGCCCTCCTTCATACACACTCATTTGATATTCTCTGCCTCTCAGAGACCTGGTTAAAACCTATCACTAAAGACACTGAGATTATTCCCCAAGGCTACAATATAGTAAGACTCGACCGTCCCAACCGCAAAGGTGGTGGTGTTGCAATTCTTTTCAAAAATCATCTGAATATCACTACCCTTCCAGCCTCTCCAACTCAAGATAGCAAGATAGAAGCCATCATTGCTAAACTTCAATTAAATTCCAAAAAATCCCTTTATATCATCTGTATGTACCTACCACCTGGTAACAATATACCTATCCTAGAAAATTATCTTAGTTGGGTATCTGCTACTTATCCTCAAGAAACCATTATACTAGGCGACCTTAACATAGACTGGAATAGCATTAATGCTGAAAACCCTTCATCTCATATCAACCTTCATAGTTTTACCCAAACTATTACTTCAACTACTAGGCTCAATAAACATAGTAATAGAGAAAGCATTCTAGACTGGATACTTATAAACAGAGTCAAACATAATTACAAAGCAGGAACCTTGCCTGATGATGTTAGTGATCACTCTTTAACTTTCATAACAAGGGAAAAGGCTGATTGTGTTATCCCCCACATTATAAGAAAATTATGCACCATCAAACATTTTAATCTAGACCTGTTTCAGACTGAACTTGGTGCATGTAACTGGAACCCCTTAAAAACACTTCCTCTTGAAAATGCAGTACTCTATTTTAACACAACTTTTTTATCCATTCTTGATAAACATGCTCCTGAACGTATTATTAGAATGAAATCTAATACAGCCCCTTGGCTCTCCCATGAAACAAAAAAACTTATTCTCACTAGAAATAAAGTCTGGGCCTCATGGAGATCCCACAGAAATAACCCTGATTTTCTACACTTCCGTCAGCTTAGAAATTTAACTAAAAAGGCAGTAATATCTGACAAAAAAAAATTCTACTTCGAACTACAACAAAATCATCTTAATAATTCTAAACTTTTCTGGTCTTCAGTCAATAAACTCCTCTCCCCAGGAACCTCCAAAACACCTTCCCCAATTAATGCTGACCCTGATACCCCTCAACAAACTGCAGATGCTTTTAACTCTTTCTTCATTGAAACTATACAAGCTCTAGCTAAACAACTAAATGCCAACAACTTCTGCCCATCAAGTAACCTAACTAACTCCTCCTTTAAATTCTCTCTACAACCTATCCCTACATCTTACATTTACAGACTCCTTCTCAAACTAAAACCTTGCACCCCCTCTGCTGACAAGCTCCCTTCACTATTTCTTCAAAAGGCTGCCAAGGTCATCGCATATCCTATATCTATTCTCATAAATAGGACCATCAAAGAAGAAATCATCCCTGATATCTGGAATGCCTCTCATATTATCCCACTTCATAAAGGTGGAAACTCCACTGACTATTCTAACTATAGACCTATTGCTCTCCTCTCACCCTTGGCTAAAATTATGGAGAAATGTATCCACCATCAACTTGTACAATATCTCTCTCTTCACAGCATTATAGCAAACTGTCAACATGGCTTTAGACCACATCATAGTACTACTACTGCCTTGCTTTCCTTTGTAGACACTATTAATCAGAACCGTAACAACAACTTACTCTCTTCTGCCCTCTTCATTGACCTCTCTAAAGCATTCGATATGGTTAACCACTCTTTATTAATTAAGACTTGAATCTCTCTCTTTTGATACCCCAGCCATTAAATGGTTTAATTCCTATCTCACAAACAGAAAACAAGCAGTTCTCTGGGATAACCACATTTCCTCTCTTTTGCCTGTTTCTATCGGAGTTCCACAAGGCTCTATCCTTGGCCCACTTCTCTTTTCCCTCTTCATTAATGATCTTCAAACAATAATCCCTCAAGCAACCTGCATTCAATATGCTGAATCATCTGCTCAGCATCTTCCACCCCAGAACTTATCTCTCTTACCCAGAAAGTCTTTAATACCGTAGAAACATGGTTCTCCAGTCAACTCCTCTTACTAAATGCTAAAAAAACTAAACTTCTTCTCTTTACCCCCACTTCCAGGACCTCCCCCTTAAACTTCACTATCTCCTCCAACAGTGCCACTGTCATCTCACCTGACTCTACAACTAAACTGTTAGGTATTACCATTGATAATAATCTCTCTTTCGACCAACATATTAACAACTCTATAAAACTAGTCAACAGAAAAATAGGATCCTTATATCGAATTAGACCATTTCTTACACCATCTACTAGAACTAGGATTGCTCACTCCCATCTTATTTCTACTCTTCTTTATGCTTCACCCATCTTTACCAACCTCAAGAAAAACAACCTTAACAAATTGGCAACCTGCTACAATAACATTGCCCGCTTTGCTACCGGTAACCCCTACAGAACCCATCATTGTCTTAACCTGAAACTACTAGGCTGGCTGGAAATTCAAAACTATCTTGCTATCCATCAACTCATTTTGGCCCATAAAATACTGTACCAACCAAATAACACTCCTATACTCTCCCAACTCATAATCCCCTATAACAATCTAAACTCTCTCCGCTCTTCTAGTAAACTCTTGACTAGTTCTATAAAATCTAATAACACTGCTGGTGACTCCCTATTCACCAATTCTGTAGGTACAAAATGGAATTTGTTACCTACTAACATAACAATGATTTCATCTTTGCCTCTTTTCAAACAAAATATTAAACTGCACTTCCAAAATCACTGGCTTTGTTCCTGTTGTAAACCTGATTAACTGTCCACTAGTACTACTTACCTTAAACTATCTCTCTTACTTCTTGTTTCACTCTATTCTCCACCTGGCTTTCTTTTTCCTCCCCCTTCATCCTCTCACTGCTTCTTTACCTGTTAACTATCTTAACTTGCTCTCTTTTCTCATCATATCCCTTCCTAATATTACCTTATTCTTATTACTCTACTTTTGTTACCTCCTATCTTTGTATCTTTATCTGACAAGTATTTTTTATCTTGTATAATGTTATTTTGAATTTCTCTGTGTGTGGTAGTAATTAATTCATGTAGTAGTAATTTATATTGAAGAGTTTTGAAGAGTTTTGCTGTTTTTGTTATTACTAACCTGTGTACTAATTGTTTTATTTTTATGTATGCTGATTTTTCCGTATGTATTTTTACTTCTGTGGAGCTTTTCTCCTCGGGCCTCTACTGAAAATGGAAATATCTCCAGCTAGACTTGCCCGGTCAACAAATGTAAAATAAAATAAATAAAATAAATCTACTAAGAGGCAATCTCTCCTTGACTTACAAAGCCATGTCTGACCCAGCTCTGTTAGAAATGCTACATCTAAAGAATTCCCAATCCCTTCACACCACATGCTCCAGAGACCTCAACCTCATTACCATAATCAACAGAACATGCTGGATGGTCAGGTTCATAACCCAGAGACTGCCCATGCTCTGGAATAGACTTCCCATACATGTCAGGCAGAGCATCTCACTGGCCCTATTCAAGAGAAATGTTGATGAGTGGATGGAAAACAGAAAGTTCACCCAGGGGATCACTCCAGTGGCTCTATTTGATAGAGGCACTGGAAACTAACACCGGGGGGCATGATGCCAGGGCACTTCTATGAGCTAGGCTTGTAAAGGCTCCAGGGCCATTAGCCTAGTACACACCAATGAACCTATAAAGAGAGCGTTTACAACCTGCTCTTTAGAGATACAAGGTAGGGGACAGGTGGCAGGGAGTGAAGTTTTTACAGAACCTGTTAGCAAATATGTTCATTATGTCTACGGGCTCAATATATGTGATATCATTAACTACCAGTTCGGCACAGATCTGGGTTTTCCTTTTAGGTTACGGATGTGACTAAAGAGTGCCTTATAGTTTTCTTTAGTTGAGAAAGCTAATTTGTATTCATAGTTTGCTTTGGAGGACTTCACAAGAAGTCTTATTTGCTTGTTTAAGCTGAGGAGGGAGTGTTTTCAGTTTAGGGCTCATTCCCTCTTACTCTTAGACAGCAATTATTTCCTCTTATTGTAAAGCTTGTTTATGGCAGTTGTCCACCAGGCAGGTTTGGTCTTCCTTGAGGAGCTTGTTTCAGTCCTATCAGGTACAGTCGAGTCAGTGCAGTTATACAGGTATTTGTATAAAGCATTGGGGTAGACCTTGGCATAGTTGCCAGTTCCATCTGGAGGGGTGAAGTGAAGCAATTTTTTATGCACTAGGTATACATCAAGACATGTCAGGAAGTTTTTCTACAGCTGTCCTGTTTACTTATCAGCTAATATTAAACTTTCATCTGTATTATTAATGGGCTTTTACTAAGCTTAACCTTAGCTCATCCTAAAGATTTGTTACAAGTGCAAAGCCAGTTGAAGATTATGTTGCTGGTTACAACAACAGCTCACTGAGCATTGATAACATTGTTGTGCCTTGTTCAATTCAGCATACCATGCCAAACTGATCAATTACTAATGAAGGCTGTATATTCAGCATACCATTCCAAAGTGATTAATTATTAATAAGAGCTCCTTACAGAGGCCCTCCTTCAGGATTGCTCAGCCTCCCTAAACAAAAGTGTAGGAGCTCAGTTTTGTGGGTCATTTGTTTTTTCAGGAAAAATGACCTGGTCCTTTTTGGACTGCTATTAAGTATGATCAAGCCACAAGAGCAAGGGTAATTACATGTATGTAGAAAATTTAGTGTACCATATCCATAAGAATGTTGGAAGGTGGGAGAGAAATTGAGTACCGAGGAAAGAAAAAAAACAACAGAAACAGGAAGAACATAAACACTCCACAAAGACAGTGTCAAGGCGTTAAGATTGGATGGAAACAAACCCAGGACCATGGATCTCTGAGGCAGTAGACACAACAGGAACAGGTCCAAAAATCTAAGACAGTCATATCATCTGGAATAAGTTGTTTAGTAAATTAAACCACATCTTACATAAATATGTGGAGATAGCATTTCTTAAAGCTTTGGAGGGTCAAACATCATCACTAAAAAGGTATGTCTTTGATAAGCCATTGCAAAAATGCACAGTCATATCACAGATTTCAGCATTGTTCAGGAAGTTTTAATTAGATGGAAACATTTAAGGTTTATGCAGTGAACTGTCATATCCCAGCTTCTTAGCTGTATTATATCAGATATTAAAGGCTTCTGTAACCAGATAAAATAATTGTTCTTCTCCTTGTTATTGTCCCAGTTCATTTGAAATTTCTGAAGTTGGAGAAATGGATAAGCTTTCTTTTTGCTTATTTTCACATTTCAAGGTGTACTGGGCCACTTATCACATCATCATACAGATGTTTAATGGTTTGGACAGAACAGGTACTGTAAATGCTCTAACTTCCATCTTCCTAAGACTTCTCTTCCTTACATCATATCACCTTTTTTCTCTATTTTCATCCTCCACAAACTTGACTCCTATTACTTCACACTCATCACTCCTAGCACTAACCACTCCCTACTTCTAATACATATACCTTTAGATAGTTATTCTAATTCTACCTATATTAATCACTTCCACACTCACAATAGAGTGTAGTCCAGAGTGTGCACTCACAGTAGAGTGTACTGCAATATGTTCCTTGGATTTACTTCAGTGCCTTTTGTTTTTACATTTCTCTGTACCACCTACATTTTCATAATGTAGTTTATTGTATCTACACTTCCTGTTATGACTATGCTTCTTGTTAATACAAACTATTCCAATGTTATATAATTTTATACTAACTGCTTTTGTGGAGCTTTTCTTCTTGGGCCGCCACTGAAAATGAGTTCTTCTTGACCCAATGGACTTTCCTGGTAAGCAAATGCCAATAAATAAAGGTTATTAAATAAGGGATATAGTTTAGATTTGGCCACTGAAATATTTATTTAATGACACTTATTCTCAGTATTTGTGCTAAGTAATGAAAAACCAACATGCTCATTCTGGTTCATCCCTAGCAATCTTAAGATGATATAAATAATTACCAGTTAATTGCTTTACTGTTGTCTTTTCAAAAGTTCTTGAAAAGCTGTTACATTTAGATCTGTCATAGTATCTGTAAACTAACAGGTTTCTGGCAGAGCTACAACATGGATTTTACCAGTGCCATAGTACCAAATCAACTTTAATGGCCTTCCCAAGTAAAGTCTATCAGATTTATGATGTATCTGGAGTAGAGACAATCAAATTTTAAGACATGTTATCCTGTGACCCATGGCAAGATCCATGCATTAATAAGTAAGGATGATTTGGGATGTGGTGGTGCTGCGGTAGCGTTGTCGCCTCACAGTAAGACGTTGTCCCGTTCGATTCTCAGCTAGAGCATCTTCTGTGTGGAGACATGCGTGAATGGGCGTACCTTCGTTGAAGGTTGTGCATCAGGGCCAGCTACTCGACACGTAAAAATCTACTGCCAATCATTAGCGGACCGGAGTTCCGCTGTGGGGACCCCTAACCGGGTAAAGCCGAAAGACACAATAACATTTGGGATATTCAGTATTGAAGTGGCATTCATCTGCTTGCCAGGAAAGGTGCCTTGTTGTAAGGTTAGATAAGAGCTATTCTGATTTTAGTACACTGACTTATAGTGTGCCACGGGGTCCATACCCACCTGGGATCCCCATTAGTACACTGACTTATAGTGTGCCACGGGGTTCCATACCCACCTGGGATCCCCATTATTTAGCATACCTGTGAATGTTGTGACTGAATTTTGCATATCTGTTAGGGAATTATTCTTCACAACAATTATACGATGTTTTTAATAGGGACCTTGTATGGAATCCTGTATAAGAACCCTTCAGATTTATTTTAATGTGGTAATGGACTGGGCTGCAATGCAAAATCTTTTTTTGTAAATACAAAAGTAAATTAAAATTGTTTTTTTATACCCTAACAGTATGTCTGAAAGGCATGAGTAACATTTGTAGTGGCTGGGATGATTCTTTCAGTTCTTTACTAGTATTTTTTGCAATTTGAAATTTGGAAAAACAATATTTTAAAGGGAGTTTCTTTGACAAGAGTCTGTTTTAGATTTATGCATCCCTTCCCCCCACAGCCAAATCGTTTTTGCTCTTTTTATGTCCTCTAGCCCTGTATTTTTCTCTGTACTTCTGACACTAGATCAACTTGAATTTCATCCCTCTTCTTCTACTATACTTCTTTAAAGTGGGGAAAATGTTGACCAGTTATTACATCATGAGACAAATTAGGCACCAGAGTTACAGGATATAACACTTTACTTAATTCTGCATTTCTTGTGTTATATGGTATTCCCTCTTGCCTCTGTATTCACATTAGCACTTTAATTTTCAGCTTAATACTTAATGAAGAACTTACTAGTAAAAAGTGTTTTGAGTATACGAACACTCCTCACCCCGGCTTACTTGATGGGGTATGACTCATTTGAGTGTCCCTATATTAAAAAGATAGTGAAAGCTTCAGCAGGTGGTAACTTTAATACTGAAAAAGTTGTATACAGGGCCATATGTAATGACTGCCATGCATTTTATGTGGGTAAGACTATGAATAACCTAAAAAGGAGGATCTCAGGCCATATTTCTGACATCAGACATAAATGCCAGAAGAACACCTTGTCCAAACACTTATTAGAACAACCCAAACATTCTGGTTTTAAATTTGTCATTCTGAACTGTGTAGAGATGGATGAACTTGAAGGGGACATTAATGGTGTTTTGGAGAAAAAAAGAACTATGCTGGCAGTTGAAATTAAATGCATTCAGAAAACCAGGACTTAACTACTATTGCTCTGTTAAGAGTGTATTGAATTTACTTAAGCTTCCACAAATCTGTAAAGGTTTTTTCTGAGCTATAAATAATTTGCTTTTTTAAACACAATAATACGTATTAGATATTATTAGACAGATATACATTTATATTCATATAGTGTTCTAGTTAGATAATGTTTATGGTTAGATTCCTGTGTGTTTTTCTTGTATCTGTCTAGTTAACTATTTTTAATTATCTACCTATGTATATGATTTTAGTTCTTGTCACAAACCTGATGAAGGCTTTATTGTATTAGTTAACCAAAAGCGCTTTTAGTTAAAAGTCAGTCTTTTTATATATATGTTATGCTTTTCTTAATACCGGATTTAAGAATGTGGGTAGCAAATACATACGTAGTGTTTTCCTGATCTAATCAGTAGTAGTCTGGGGGGGGGGGGTACTTGCTGTTCTAAAATGCACTTTTTATGGCCCTGTTTATATTGTTTGTCTTGAATAAGCTGGTTTAAAATTAAACAATACATATTTTTCCACACCTACATCTAAGTGTATAAAAGCTGATATGTTTAACATTGTAAAATATTTCTGATTTTTGTTACTGAAGATCACTTGTCTGTGATGAATAAAGGCTTGTTGCTTTGGAATACTACCTGTTTTTCATGATTTTTGGGAAATATTGTGATGATGTTTTAAGACAAGTTTTTCTGTTTTTATTTTTTCCTCAACTTTCATGGTGGTGAGGTTGGAACTAGACAGATTCCTATGCTTGCTCATTCATTGTTTTGAAGAAAATGGATTTTCACCCAAATTATTATTCAGTTAAACTGACTTTAAACCATTTTGACTAGGTGAGTTCTTTTTAGGCGACATTGTCTTTCAATCAAATGGTAGTCATTCGTGTGTGTGTGTGTGTGTGTGTGTGTGTGTGTGTGTGTGTGTGTGTGTGTCTGTGTGTAGATATATAGAGATACGTACACACAAACATATATATGTGTGTGTGTGTGTGTGTGTGTGTGTGTGTGTGTGTGTGTTATTTATATATTATATATATGTGTGTGTGTGTGTGTGTGTGTGTGTGTGTGTGTGTGTGTGTGTACACACAGACACACAAATGCACACACACATACACACCTGCCCCACTAATTCTGGCCTTGTACTTGTTTCACCAGGCATTTTAATGTGTTCTGAACTTGGTTTTGGTAACAACAAAAACTGAATATTTCACATATATAACACAAGATCAAAAGCTTATATATTTGTTCTGTAGACTTTTTGTATTTTCTAACAGACTTCTTGCATTTTCTAACATACAGTTGCATAAAGAAATTTGATTCTTGTCAGTGGAACAAAAAATATAAGGCCCTATATCGCTTATTAAGACATACTTTTAAAGTAATGAAGAATGGTCTAGTATTAAATAACTACTGGAGCAGAACTGCATTACTTCCATTTGGTCTCCTTCACGGATGCAAAGACATGAAATAGTTTCAAGAAAGGCCATTAAAAAGTTTGATCTAAAAATTACTGAAATATTTAATTATGCTTGCTTGTTTGTTTACATGGGTAGAACCCATTTACAGGTAGAGGCACATGGACAACAGTGGTTCTTGTATTAGTTTTAAATAACTTGAAATGAACTTGCATGTCAGTATCCCACTGACTAGATTTTTGGGCTGTCTTTCAAGTGAAGAGAACACATACAGCTGGTACTCCAAAAGTGTGCAAGCACAATTTAGCATTTTGACTTTTTTTCAGAAAGTAAATATCTGTAGAAGTGAATATGTTACAGAATAGTTTGGAAAAAGTTACAATGCACCAACAATGATGCTTGCCAAATATTAACTGTTCTGATTAGAAGTTAGCAAACCTGTTACATTTTGCTGTTGGTGTGTCATGTAGTGATAGATCACTAAAATCAATCAGGTTATAAAATGCATATGTGTAAGATATGTTTTGGTGATATGGAGTTGGTACAGTTTCTACATATAGATTAAAGATATTATTGTTGAAATCTCTGAGGCCAAATAATGTAAGTTATAGCCCCAAGAAATGGATGATTGCATACTGTCACAGATCCAGGAGTGAATGGTACCTGTTTTTTAAATGTAAATCTGTTTATTTATTTTCCTGTACATTAAAACATTAATTTCTCTAACACATTACATTAAAGGTTTACATTAAAACATTAATTAATTTCTCTAACACCATCAACCAACTCAGAAATTCAAATCAGCAAGTAGCATCAATCTTCCTAGACATGTCAAAAGTGTTCGGCATTGTTTCCCATCAAAAACTCATTAAGGCTCTTGCCTGACTAAACCTATCAAAGACGTCCCTCTCCTGGTTCCTAAGCTAGCTTTCTGACAGACAACAAGCAGTACGATGGAAGTCCGAACTCTCACAACTTCTGGCTGTCTCATTCGGAGTCCCCCAAGGATCCATACTAGGGCCCCTTCTTTTTCATGATCTTCTCTAATGATCTAGCCTCATCCACAATGCATGCTAAAGTAGTTCAGTATGCAGATTATTCATCTTTAATCTGCTCAGCAGATACCTTACCAGACCTCCAAATGGTAGCCCAACAAGCTTTTAATGATATAGAAACATATCTAAGTAAATCACAACTAGTCCTCAACCCCAAAAAGACACAGTTAATGCTATTTAAGAGTAGCAAACAATCACCAACTACCCTACCTTTCACCATTCTCTCAGCAAACAACACAGTCATCCAACCAGTTGAGCATACAAAACTCCTTGGCATGACAATTGACAATAACCTCAGATATGACCAACACATAGCCACCACAATTAAGAAAGTTCACATTAAACTTGGCTCACTGTACAGAAGCAAGCCATTCCTCACTGACAATACCAGACTAGTCATATCCAGAACCTTCCTCCTCTGTACGCTCCTATATGCTTCCCCCTCTGTACCAACTTAAAAAGATCAGACTTAACCAAATTGGAAACTTGCTACAACAAAATAGCCCATTTCGCAGCCAACCTTCCCCACCAAATCCACCATTGTATTGATCTACATAAACTAAATTGGCTTGAGCTACCTAATCTTCTCCATTTCTACCAACTTAAATTCACACACAATATCATCTTCCATCTTGACAGTTGCCCATCCCTCAAGGAACTTGTTGTTCCCTACTCATCCCCACGAAGTCTAAGATCTGCAAACAGAAACTTTCTCACAGTAAACAAAGCTAACAACACTTACAGTGAAGCCCTATTCTCAAATCAGATAGACAAATTGTGGAACTCTCTACCCCACACACTCCAAAACACACCTGAATCTACCAATTTCAACCAACTACAATTAGAACATCTATCCAAAAACTGGCATTGCTCACACGCCAGACCTAACTGACAAGATATCTATAACTCTCTCATCACACTGTCCACTCCTTACCTCATTT
Source organism: Protopterus annectens (assembly GCF_019279795.1). NCBI lineage: Eukaryota > Metazoa > Chordata > Ceratodontiformes > Protopteridae > Protopterus > Protopterus annectens. The sequence goes on from NC_056739.1 coordinate 889,913,492, forward strand.
TTTCCCTCTCCTCAGTGTTATTACTACTTAAAAAAATACATATATATATATATATATATATATATATATATATATATATATAATACATATGTGTGTGTGTGTGTGTGTGTGTGTGTGTGTGTGTATATATATATATATATATATATATATATATATATGGGAAATCTCATTTGTTCATAACTAATATTTAATATGTACACAGTACTAATTTTATTTTTCTTGTAGTGATCTTTACTGAAATGCTTGTGTTTTTCTTTTTGAACCTGTATCTACTAGAAAACTATATTGAATACTTCTTTGTATAGACTAACTACCTCATGTGTATTCTGCATCTTACTATTGGTATACTATTGCACTAATTATTGTATTTTGCCCATATTTCTGTGGAGCTTTTCTCACCGGGCCTCTGCTGAAAATGGGCTTCTGGCTCAGTTGGACTTTCCTGGTAAACAAATGTAAATAAATAAATAAGTAGTGTCATAAAATATAACTTTACACAACAGTCTTTCTACACATTAACTGAATAATGTACACCCCTTTTCATAGGCAGTACTCTCTCACAATATTAAAGTACCACATCAATGTACCATCAGCATCTTTCATCTTCTCTTATTCAGGAATTTCAGTAATACACCCAGGGTTATCCATCCTAGTTCAAATTAGTTATATAATGTGTGTGTTATCTAAGTCTCTTGAAATAAAGCCTTCCAATTATCTGTGAAGTACACTAGCCACCTTTTCTTTGCTATTATATTCAACATACTATTCCCAGACTTTCACCTTAAACCTATTCTTTCTAGCTGTGTTCCAGTCTCTTGGCCACAGTTCTTTTCTTGGCCTTTGACAGTTCCATTACCAAATATATATACCTTACCCTTTTCTGCACTTCTGGCCCCATTTTTTCAAAACCTTGTAACCCTAATTTTATCTACCTTGTCACCTACTGCAGCTCAACCATGTCCCCTATCATCCAATGTTTGTCTGCTTCTCCTGCCCCAAATAAACATATCCACCATGTTTCTGCAATTATTTTCTGATACAGTAATTTCAGATTTGTGTTGCTTTCAACCAGATTCTTCACATTCTCTCTATGCTTTCAAAATTCATTCCCACCATGAACCCCTCCTTTTTTAGCTGAATTGCTCTCCTACACTATCTGCATTGCAATATTTTGTAATGTAGCCTATGAGAGTCACATTTCAAACCACAAAAATACTTCCCCAAGCTCCCCCATACATGTCTCCCACCCCATCTGGTACTTTCTGCCATCCTCCACCTCCCCACTTTGTCCTGGTTATCCTGTTTCTCACCTATAGATTTTCCATATTCTGGTCCCCTCCAACCTCTATGCATAGATTTATCAAGCTCCTTATTCTCCAGCCATGTTCCTTTACCTTTCCAAAATTCTCTGATGACCATTTCAAATGTCTTCAATTTGCCCTGTTGTCACAGTGGGTGTAACTGTATCTAGTTTCTCAGAACCACAGAGTATTTAGTTGCCACCTTAACTTTAATGATCGGAGCTGGAGGTGGGTAGACCACTCTTGTGAGCTTTAGGGTGCAATCAAAAGAGCAAGCAGAGCTGATATCAGCAGACACACTGGAATGCTTTCTTCTAAGTACAGCCGTAGTGTTAGAGACCACAGATTATTTAAAGAAAGTGAATAGTTTCAACAAATGAATTATAAAGGCCAGATGGTACATTTGGAACTAATAAAATTTGTTATAACATGGGCTGAATGGAAGAAGAATAAACATATGCTTTCTCTTTAGAGTGCTAAATTAAAAAATGCAAAAAAAAAAAAAAATCAGTGTGGAATATTACAAGCTTTGTTAAAGGCACAAAAAGAGCAGCCTATACCACAAAAATTACGATCTCAGAGGTAAATACCTGAGGTTATGAACTGCTTCTCAAACCTAAAATGTTTAGAAAAATGTGTGTCAAAATGTTTCCTTTAAATGTTTGATAAATCTTTTGAAAGGATGAGTTATTTAATTCTGTCCTTGAAGTATTTGTTTCATATTACTTATAAGATGTCTAAAATGGCTTTGCTACAATACCATTCTGTAATGATATGAAATACTTGTTGTATAGAGTTTTTAAGTTAAATGTTCAGTCTCACTTTCTAAAGTTGTATTTACACTCCATATATATTTTTACTCTTCCTGGTCTATTGATTTGGACTGATTTATTTTATGAGCTGTAAATCTGAGTGTAAGTCCTAATCAGCATCTGAAATAAGTTATTTTGGATTTGTGCATTACCATGGTTGTTAAATTCAAATTAAATAAATAAATGAATGAATGAATGAATAAATAAATAAAACAAATATTGCATTGTCAGATCATTCTTCTGGCCATATGATAAATCATGCCAAATTGTTAAAAGAGTTTGACTGGGAAAAGAAGGATAAATGTGAGTTGTACTTATACAATATCATAATACTAAGATAACTGTATTAAAATTATGTATTCCATCAGAAAATATTGTAATTTCTGAATGTGTATAAGCCCTCATTACTTACTCATGCCATATATTGTATATAAGATCATAGAAATTTTTTCAAAGCATAAATATTTGAAAACAGAATTTTAAAAATCTGAAATGTTTAATATATTATAGTTATGTCATATGTAGATGATAATATTCATTATTTTGTCATACTGCGTCATAAGACACATAAGACACATTCAAAGCATATCTTTTCAGAAATTCAAATGTAAAACTATTATACTTATAAAAGTCTTTAAATAAAGAATTCAACTAAAACTGAACATGACTTTACTTCAAATAAAGTTAAATAATGTAATGCATGACTACAAACTAGAAACAAATTAAGTGACCTTTAGTGTGACGAAATTAATTAATTTCAAATTATTCAATTCCATTGTTTTAGCTAAAATGTTATATAAATAAAACCATTTAGTATCAAAGACTGATTTTACAAATAAAAAATACACATAATGGAGACATAATCCCTTCAATAAAAAATCAGTATTCTTCCCCTTTTCATGCACCTTTGCATGATTAGCAGTGTATATGCTAATGCTTTAATAGCAATCTCATCTTGAATTGAAAACAAATACACACAGAGTCTAGAATTTTTGTTAAAGGCTTTTCTAATATCATAACCAAATATTTTTGGCTAATAGATACTTCATCCAGTAATCATTTACAGAACATTTTATAATTGCATGGATCAAATCCTCTTTTTCATTTAATTCACAATGACAGATGTAGGGGACTTTGCCTTAATTCTGTTAAATCAACAGTTTCCATATCACATTCAAAGTTACACCTAGCATATGCTACCCTTGCTCATCTGTCCTTAAGGCAATACAAATATTCCACACTGTTGCACTAACATAAGTTTTTTGAAACATATCCCTAACTGTGGAATATCCTTTTTACTCTGAATAATTTTTTTTCAAGTATTTGACTAAATAACTTAACCTATAAACTTATCTACATGCTCTAAGAAACAATTTGTTTTGTATAAACATGTATAAACAGAGCCCAAAATGTTTCTCTTCTTATAGATCCAGTGGTGATATGTCTCCTTTTTGTAATCAAAATATTTCTATCCCTTGCACCAGAGCTTGATTGGCAGTCAGCGCCTCTTCAAATGTACTTTTATACTATGTCAAATTAATATTGAATTTAAACTTTAGAAATGGATTCAGGAAACTGTAAAGCCTTTCTTAAAATTTTGTACAAAAGCCTTAGTAAATTTGCAATTTTATTATCTGACCAAAGTTCATCACTATATAAAATGATGGGTTATATCTTCACCCTGACTGAACCTAAAAGTGTTTGTTACTGTCATTTCCTCAAGGGTAAAGTCAGCCATGTGCAGTCTGCAAGAAATTTGACTAATCTTTGCTTTAAGATATTTAGAATGCCATACCCCTGCTTCTCAAAACTGATGTCCAAATATGAGAATGAACTAATGACTTTCAATTTCTCATTTCTAAAATGTACATTTATATTGTTCCTTCTAGTTTGTTTATAAAGTATCAGTTTTGTTTTTTATGATATTTACTGGAGGTTCATGAACCAGCATTACCTAACATAAACACTGAATTTGTTTTTTTTTTCAATATATTGTATGATGTGGCTATTAGTACAATATGATTTGCATATCTTGTTGTATGGCAGAAAACTTTATTTACTTTGGAGAAATCTGCTTACTTCATCCATTTCTCTGAAAGTATTATCAATATATATTAAGAAAAGTCATAGGACCAGTATGTACCCCTGCCATACCCTTTATTAGTAATGAATTTTGATGAGAGATTTACATCTGACAAAATTTTCATATTTGCCCAGGCTGATCTGTAAAGAGCCGATATTGTGCTAACCACAAAATCCTTTTGTTAACATAATTGATAATAATTTTGGCATAATGCTTAATCACATTGTCAAGAATATTTTCCAAATCTGCAAACAACAGATACACTATCTGATTCCTAGTCTTAGTATATTTTTCTGGTATGTCATGAAATAATGTACAAGCATCTGTCATTGTTCAGTCCCACTGGGTTTAATCGACTAACAAGTTAGTCAACTGGAAGGCATTTGAAGCACAAAACTGCAAAATACCAGGGATAATGAAGTTTTCCCTTTTCTGTTAGTTGCTGTATGATCTCACAGCTAATATATGTGTACATACATGCATTATATGTATACGTGTGTGTGTGTGTGTGTGTGTGTGTGTGTGTGTGTGTGTGTGTGTGTGTGTGTGTGTGTGTGTATATATATATATATATATATGTATGTATATATATTTATATATATATATATATATACATATATATATATATATATATATATATATATATATATATATATATATATATATACACACACACCACACACAAGTGTGTTACATTGGTCAAGGCACACTAGTGATTTGCCCCTTCAAAAAGCACTGGTTTGTTAATTTTACACTTAAGCTGAACAGCTCTTGTTAATTAGTTTGAATCAGTGAAATGATACACAAGATATTGAGCTATTTTAAACCATAGAACAAACAAGTCATCATACTTGTTTGTTTACTTACTCATGTACATCTGTTAAGCAGGAATATTCACTGGGCAAGTCCTGTTTTCACTGGAATCTTCAGATGGTAACAATAGACACAGATGAAGTAATAATATAAATGTAAACATGTGTAGCACATAATGGTCATACTTGAATTTATATAGCAAAACAATTAGATCCATTAATAAACAGTATAACAGAATATTCAGTTGCTTAAATTCAGAACTCAAACTGACATGGGGATTAGTCCATATAAGATTCTGCAGAAAATGAAATGAGTGACAGCGTGCCCATTTTAGCTCAACAGTGAGGTAGAAAATTGAGGGGAAACGTCAGTTGAAGTAAGAAGTGTTGGTTATAGAATAGTTGATGTACTGGGTCTATATTAAAATGACGAAAGCTGAAATCCGCGAATGCAATTACATAGACACATAAACATCGATCTACTAGGACAGCGAACTATGGAAACATTGAAAGTCAGAACGCTAAACGAATTTCCTTGGCCAGCAGGGTGATCATGGGGATAAGGAAATATATCCTTTTCCCCACTGTAGTGCTGTCTCGGAGTTGGTATATATAAGTAGGGGGGTATGGGGGTGCAGGTGGGCTTGCCCCCCTACAAAAATGTTTGGAAAAGTGTTTTACATTAGGTTTGTTTAGTTAGGTTTAACTTACCTGTATGGTGCTGTTGTTTCCGGAAATTCATTTGGCGTTCTGACTTTCAACGTTTCCGTATTTTGCTGTTTTAGTAGATTGACGTTTATGTGTCAATGTAATTGCATTCGCGGACTTCAGCTTTCGTAGTTTTAATATAGACCCCCAATGAACTTACTAGGAGAGAAGATTAGAGCAGGAGGATGAAATTAATGAACAAGCAGATGAAATAGGTTGCATAGTGTAGATAAGGTGGGTATAGGAACAGAGGTGAATTTAAGCATAAGCTATGTCACAGTCGCATAGCCAGTTTATGTGTAAGCAGAAAGTTACTAGGGATTGTTATGTTTCTTAACCCAGGATGGATCTTGTTCCAAAGTTTCCCTGTACAGACAAAAAACATTAACTCACCACACTGGCTCTGAATTAGAGAAATATGTACTAGATGATGTGTACAATCACTGAGTGTCACAATGTAAACTCTCCTGGTTATTGTACTGCCTAAGACTAGGAAGTCCTGGCCGAAAAGTAGTTTATTGGCTAACCAGAGTTAAATAAAAGGCAGAGTTTAGACTCTAGCTAGCCAAGCTATTTAAAATAAATGCACTGGTGAGTTCTTCTGTTGTGATCAGCAGTGAACCTAGCAATTCTGTCATAAATTTATTTAAGTTATTAAATGGGAAAATTTTAAATCTGGTCCAGAGATGGGAGGCCTACAGAACTGATGTGGGGGCAATATAATGTAGCTGTTGTAATTCTATTTTTTTCTGTTAGAAATATTTTTAGTCTATACAATTTGCTCAAAGTGAGGTAGTTTTTGGATATTGCTCTTTGAATGTGAGTTTTGAATGTAAGAAAATGATTGATGATCATCCTTCAGTAGTAGAATGCATTTTATAAAACAATTAACTTATCAAGCTAAAGATGACTTGACTGTTTATCTGATAGAATAAGTTTGTTGAAAAGTATATTGAAAATGATTACTGTGCCACATTATGTATTATAGTTACAACTTCTTATTCTTTTATCTTTCTTTAATATTAACTAGGAAACAAACAAAAAGTTTAGGAAATTTCACTAGATGCAGATGGTCAAGCTAAATCACATAGAAAATATATTTCCTTATTTTTCCCCCATCATCTGCAGCCATCCGTTCCCCTATTTTTTCCATTTGGGGTTGTAATCCAGGCAGTTTCCACAGGGCTTTGAAGATTTCCCTAACAATGTTACCCAGTGGCAGCCTGATGCATGCCTGCACCTGCAGTGCTGGCCCACTGGTGCATCTGCTGGTCCACACATACACCTCACTTTGGCTGCAGCAGACTTGCTGCCTAGTTGGAGTGCATTTCTTAGGCTTTCTCACTACCCTGCCTTTCTGCTAAATGAAAGTTGCAGTGTACCTGACCATCTCCCTTACCAGTGTGAGTGAGCTGGACTCAGCACTAATTGCCATATTCCCTGGGTGTATTTGCAGTACCTAATCCAGGAATCAAACTCAGATTATTTGAGTTACAGTTGGGACTTTCTCCCTTTGGGAGAAGCATTAGTAAGATATACTAAACATTGATTTGACTGTCATGACCTTATTAATAACTTTCATATATATATGTTAGCCAAAATTACTTTCTGAAAATAAATTATACTACAGTTAAGGAAGAAACAGTCTTCCAGATGTTAGATGTTAGATGTTAGTTTTTTTTTGGCACTTTTTATGTCAGTTTAACATAAGAGCAAAATCATATCAAGTAATACAGTAAACACTAAACCTTAAAAATCTAGCTTTCCAGTCATGGACATCACTGAAAGTAAATCAGTTTTACATTTTTTTAAGAGGAAAGATATGCACTGGCATACAATCTTGAGTAATATAAATATTGACAGACTTAGTATATTTAAAATAAGCTTCTATATATTACCTTTTAGTGTTCCTGTGAGTTTTAATATCAAAAATTGTTTTCAGTAGTAGCAGCTGAATGACACAAATCAGTGGCGGAGCCAGGAATTTGAAGAAAGGGGGGGGGCGCAGTCTTGACGTTAGATGATGGAAATAGAGGGTGAGATGTAAGGAAGTAGAACACTCATCTATTGAATGGACACACACACCTCTCTCACTTCACTCACCTACTGAACACACACACACACACACACACACACACACACACACACACACACACACACACACACACACACACACACACACACACACCTCTTTCATCTCACTCACCTACTGAACAGGCACAGATAGACGCACACACACTCACACACACAGTCACGCACACACACACACACACACACACACACACACACACACACACACACACACACACACACACACACACACACACACACACACACACACACTATACTTCTCAACCTCTTTGCTCAAGAAATCTGGACAAAGCTTGACATAATGGTGGGACAAAGACCCAAAAATAGGGACACATTTTAAATATTGCTCTTATATACTTAGAAAGTTGACAGAATAAAAGGATTTATGTTAGCATGCATTTTCTGAAGGATATAAGTCTGGAACTCAAATGCATGTCATTATTTAGTGGCTTTGATCTTTAGATCCTCTTAGTGGTTTCTCAAAAAAACCCCACAATTTTTACAAGGAAGAGACCAAAAATATGAGACAAAAAATCTGGACAGCCTGCAAAAATTTGTACAATTGAGAGGTATGACACACATACCCCTCTCATCTTGTTCATCTGCTGAATGAACACACACCTCTCTCATTTCCCTCACCTACTGAATGGATACACACACACACATACCTCCCTCATATCAGTCATTTGCTAAATGGACACATATAAACTTCTCTTGTCTATAGATTGAACACAAACACACACACACACCCACACACCCACACACACACACACACACACACACACACACACACACACACACACACACACACACACACACACACCTCACCCACCTACTGAATGGACACACACAACTATCACATCACACTCACCTTCTGAACAGACACACAAACACACACCGCTCTCATCTCACTCACCCACTGAACAAACACACGTACCTCGCTCATCTCAGTATTGATGGACACACCCTACTCATTTCACTTACCAACTGAACAGGTTGCTAGATCACACACTCGGTTTTCCAGTTCCTCATTTAAAACTGAATGTGAAAGCAAGCCAATTCCAACATTTAAATCTGTACTGTTGTGTGTGCGTCTTTAGTATAACAAATGCAAAGATGCAGTGCACGTATAGTGCGTCCTTAAAATAGAAATGTGCCTTTTTGGCGGCACATTTTCTGATTTAAACAAAAGCATTTTAGAATGTTTTCGCTTTCTTTTTTTTCAGAAAAAATTCTGGTGCCAGTTTGTATTGCTGTTTAAAAGGGGAGGGAGCGCACTCCTGCACCAAGGCCTAAATTTGCCACTGCAAATAACTATTAAATCACCTTTTAAGAGAGGGGATATGCAGTTGTTATTTGGATATTACAGATTTATTAATTCTAATTCAGGAGTTCAAAATTTCAAAACTAGAATAATATGGAAAAATTATTCACCACATAATAAAATTTTATTAACTTGGAGTAATAAATATAATATAAAATTTAACATAGTAAAACCAGTATAAAAGGATGAGTTTAGTTAAACATTTTATTTAAAAAAGGTTATACTCCTTTCATATTAAATATATTACATTACACTATTCTGAGTACATGTTTGATTTCCATTATAATATTATAACAACTAATCATGTCTGGTAGACCTGTAGTAAGATAAAAAAAAAAGATTGGTGACAACTGCTCAAGTCTTTGAATCCATCAATAATATTCAGCTTCCTTTCATTCTTGAAATTGAATGGGGGGAATTTAATAAAACCTACACATTTTTTCCATATAGGCATTGATCCCGTGCTGCTTACATGGATGAGAACATTTTTAGATTCAGTAAGCACTGCTGAGCGGCGTGCATGCACGCGCCAACACAGAAACTTCCATGGCATGCAAATTGCTTCATAAGCAGGTGAATCTCATGCAAATGAGGCAGATAGAGTGATCCAGCAAGCAGATAGGCATCTGTTCAGACCTCGTGTCAGTGTCCGTAGTGTACACTGAAAAATTCTGTGTACAGGAGTGTAGACAGACAAAGGGGGTGTAAACAATGTACATATATGGACAGAAAGCCCCTGAAAATACATACATGAGAGAAACTATTATACTGTGTATCAGAAAAATTAAAGGAAATAACTTAAATAAATTTTTTTAAAATAATCTCGGCATGTTTGCGCGGCATGCTGCAGTGAGCAAATGTTTTATGGAAAAATAAAAAACAAATTAATATTATGTGACAGAAATGTATTACAGGACCTTTCGTGGAGTCCCTACAATGGTGCATTGGTGCTGTTGTTAATGTGGTAGGGCTATGAATCATGTAGTTTCCAGGTTGTAAGTACAGATACCTATGCAAATGAAGTGGAGTTACTGAATAGCAGAAAGGAGTAATTATGTCCGCATTTCCCTTTGTGTAGGCTTGGACCCATGTTGCTGTTTATACAGGATGTAGCTGCCATCAGGGGGGGGTGTCCACTGACTTCTAAGCTAATTTCAGCTTAGGTGCACATGTCTGCACAGTGCACTGCCTGTCTGAGCATGTCCTTTCGGAGGGTGTCTACTAACTTCTAAGCTCTGTTTACCTTCGCTGCGTGTGTTTGTGTGGTGTGCTGCCGTGCTGAGTGTGTCTGAAAAACAAATGTATTCAATTAGTTTTGACCCTTGTTTAAGCTAAAATAGGGCAATTAAATGATGTTAATTATATTGTCGGCAGGTGGAATGAGTCATAGTTAGCCAATCTCACATTCTGCACCTACAGCAGAGCTCTATAAAGTATGCATACACCCTACACTCTGATTTTCCCCCAATACACTGGACCATTGGAGTTCAGACTTGGAAGTTTTAACTGAGATAATGCTAGGGGCTGCTGCAGGTCTGCTACATCTGTGTGCGCTAGATGCTGAAGTCAGTGCTGCTGCTGCTGCTGACAACAGGCCTAGACTGAGAAGGAGAAGAGTGTTCAGGCTCAGGGTAACCCAGGAGCTACATGGGCTGGAGATTGTAGAGAGCTACAGAGTGAACAGGGACATACTACAAGAACTCACTGAGATCTGACGGCCTCAACTCAGACCCAGATCCAACAGAGGGGAACCCATCCCAGTGGAAACAAAGGTATGTGTAGCCCTTAGGATACTAGCTACAGGTACTTTCCAAAAGCCAACCGGGAACATGATGGGGGTCCCACAGGCATCAGCATCCAGGACACTCCACCAGTTCCTGTATGCCATGCTACCACATGCCAGTGAGCACATTTCTTTTCCTCTCATCGCTGTGGCAAAGGCTAGCAATATGAAACACTTCTACTGTGTAGCATACTAGCCTGAAGTACTGGGTGCCATGAAATTGCACTCATGCACACATCAAGGCACCACCCAGTAAGGAGGCTAGAATCTGCATCAACCACAAGGGGTACCACTCCATCAACTCCCATGTCATGTGCAATGCCCAGGGGGATTAGCATGACTGTATGTGCTGGCAGCCCTGGCAGTTATCACAACTGCCATATCTGGCATGCATCATGGCTGTGTCACACAATTGCTAAGGGGAACATGCCATATGGCCATTTACTGGGGGATGCTGGCTATGCACTGGAACCGTGGATGATGACACCCAGAAAAATGCACAAACCCATGGAAATGTAGGCGGTTTTTTTTTTTCCCAGGGGAAAAAATGGCTGTTCCCTAAGAAAAAGGTGTTCCACAACTTGCAATAAATAGTTTTTTGGGATGTCATAGGTTGAACATATGGTGTTCAAACTACTGAGCTACTGCTGGTAGTTTAAATGAGGCTGATCTGTGGTGAGATCTAACCAGGGAGGATCTCACATTGGGATGCATAGTAGTTGGGCTGGACTTGGGCAAGTGAGCTACAGCACTAAGAAAGAACAAACTTTGGTGGTGGTCACTTAATGCCACCCCAAACCATGGTGTAATGATATATTTTGATAAGACACACATACATACAAATATTCACAGTAGGTGCCTGAATTCATAGAGCTGCTTCTGTAGCTGGCTGTTGCTTGATTATATACCCTTCCAGTAGTGAATGTCACATTCAGTGTCTCCAGAGAATCACAGTGTTTCACAAAATCTGGATGTGTATCTATCCTTGATGAGTATGTATACAGTGTCATTTTGAGCTGTATGTGGATGTAGCTTGGCATATGTATGGCTGTGGAGCTGTCCTGTCCCTTGAAACTGTATACGCCTGCATCTGGGGACACCTTCCAGGGAATTGGGTGTGGGGTAGTGTAGCCAGCCCCAGCACACCAGCACCAGCACATAACCCAGCATGTATAAAGATGGTGTTCTCATGTTCAACTTCAACTTCCCTCAACAGTGCATCTAAGATGCATTGTGGTCAGCAGCGTCAGTTGGTCAGTACTCCCAAAGATTGTGAGAAACGAAGACCATCACTGGATAGCTTACTGATGTCTGCTGAGCCCAGGCAGGCAGGCAGCATGTCCCCCTTAGATCCCTTTTGCCATGCTAACTAAACTACTAACTACAACTTCCATCACTTTGTGTATGGAGCCAGCCCATCCTCTAGGTGACAAGTCAACTGCATGAAAAAACACACAATATACCTGCAAGAACAAACTAAGCTCATTCATTCATGCATAGCCTTTTCTGTCAACCCACAGACAGCTATCTGTGATCTTTTCCATATGTAGCCACTTGACACAAACATCAATGTGCCTCATGATGTAATCACCTATGACTAAAAGGTGTGATTTTGTGTTTGCCTAAGGTGTTTGACCGATGAGAGGGTGGTGTATGCAGTATTATGTGTACTGTGCTCTCCAGAGGCAGGATTTTCTGAAGTGGCTGTTATTTGGCAATGTGCCTGGTAAGGAGCTGCACACATACAGGTGTATATCATGTGGGTGTAGGTGGTGCAGGATGTGAGCTGTGCATGTTGGCATAATGCTTATTGCCATATGTAATGACTGCTGTTGGAGACACTATGGCAGCAAAGTTGAACATACAGTCACATCTGTCATATATTGTGTTTGTGTGTCATAAGAGTAGAGAGGTGTGGACACTCTCAATAGCCTGATAACAGTGTTTGTAGGCACACCTTGCAGTGAAGATGTGGATGTCTGTGCATGGATGGAGGACTTGTACAACTTTGCTGACATTACGTTGGCCTTGCAAGTGTATGATGCATGTCAAACAACCAGACGGCACACTTGTTGTTGTGTGATGTGTTATGGGAATACAGACATTTGTTTTGGGTACAAAACTGCACAGTGCAACATGCCTAGGACATGTTGCAGGTGGACACACATTGGACAAAGGTGGCCAGTCTGCTGCAGTAGGCCTCACAGCCATGTCATGCAGATATCCAATATTAATCTGTTGAAGGACAGGATATATCACTAGCTGTGAAACTGTCACCTACAATGGCTCACCGCCAGTGTGCTGATTTTTTCAGCAAGGCTTGACATCTACATCACTGAACATTGCACATTATATTGTGGTGCTATAGCAGTGCTCCTAATCACCATCTTGTCAGTTCCCTAGTGATATCCCACCAACCCTGGGAGAGAAGGCATAATACATGTAAAAGTCAACTGAGTGCCCAGGTTGCTAATCAAGGCATCTACCTGGAGAAGGGTATGTGAAGCCATCAGAGCCTTTCATGATGTGGACAAACAGGTTGTGTCCTTCTCCTCATCATGGGCTTGATAATAATATTTTGTGTATGATGACAGAAAACATATCAGAGTATGGTATCCTATGTAAGAGTGGTGCTGGTGAGACCAGCATTAGTAGTTGCCAGGCACCGGCAATTCCATGGACTCCCACGCTTAACACAATCTTCACAGGATAATTGTGTCCTTCCAGTATACACTGCTTGGGTAGTGTCTAACGGCAGAATATCTATGTAAACCCCTCCACCTTGCCTTCACAGAATATACATATTACACTTCCCTAACTTGTTTGTCTGTGCTCTGTACACAGACCTTGGATGACTCTCTTCTTGGAACCTGCTGGAAGTAACTTCAATACTTAGTTGCAAAAAGGACAACTAGCATGTAGTGCCAAGCAGTGTCCCCAGATCTCTGAGTCATGTGACATGAAATGCCATGAAAGGAGTTAGCATGGATATGAGCAGTAACACTGTCATACACCTACTGACAGTGTTACTGCTCATATCCATGCAGTAACACTGTCATACACCTACTGACACCTGACCAAACACAGTTTGTTTTGCTCAAGGCCAGATCATGCCTACCGACACTAACCGGAGGACCCCATTGAGTGTTACACTTTGCAATGGATGAGGGGAATATGACTCACTCCACCTACCATGGCCTGACAAGGTGTTTGACAATATTAGGCCAGCAGGCCTTGCTGGAAACTGTGTAGGTTATCTACAGAGTGTTATGCCAACTGGTGGATAGGCAAGTGTCTGACAGTCATACTCTGGGAAGATAGCATTGGGAGACCTATGCTATAGTGACGCTAGTCACCAGTGGATTTCCCCAGATTTCTACAGTCACGGCCACTGTCAATGCCTCTGACTAACTACATTAGCATTTGATTGCATATTAGGAGCTGTCACTGTATCTCACACAGAACCAACAGTTATCCATGATAACCTGAGACACACATTCAGTTGTCTGTGCCACTGACAAATACTAAATGCCAATGACTGCACAATACAATCCTTTGGGAAGTCATCCACCCTTGGAAAATATTGTAGTATCCGCATATCGCACACAGTTGAGCCATTAGTCATGGCCTTATGGACACAGAGTAACGTAGCCTTTGACTTTCACCGGTCGGTAAGATGTGGGGATGCAACAGACAGAAAGGTATGGGATGTAAATCCCAGACTGTCATTATTATACTGAATTTGCCACTCATCACACCTATCATTGGGTGCAATGGCACCCTTGCTATGTCACTGCACAGGCATATCTTACAACTGTAGCAGCCACACAGGTTCCATGGTAACCCAATACACATTGTAGATAGCATGTCCTATGGAGTCTGTATCAAGACTGTACATGTGTAGTCTGTCTCTTAAATGGTTTGGAAGGGATATATATGGCTACCATACAAATGTCAGTTGTCAGATCCCACTGTGTACCTCCTGCGTATCCATGACAGGACTAACACATGTCTTACCTGTTTTACACACCTACACCTTCACTGTGGTATAAATAGTACATGCTGGAGAGACAGATATGTGACGCAGACAGTACACCCTATATGTAGCAGGCACCCCCATGCATGTGAAGCACACATCTGCTGTGACACACATCATTTTCAAGTTACACAATGGGATGCAGAACAAAACAATCATAACTGGTGTCAGACAAATGTCCATACTAGACACAGGAAATTTGCAGATGGGCCATCTCCATCACCACAGCTTGTAGATGTGTTAGGTCCTAAAACCCTGGTGACAATTATCAAGAGTATCAGACCTTTTCACAGATTAGGGATGCATGAGTATGCTGAATTATGCCATTGTCCTTGTTAGCCTGTTATACACATATAAACCTATGGAGCCATGCACCTATAGTGCTGTACCTTGCTGAAGACATATTTCTTCTGTGCTGATATTCCATCCTGTGCTGTGATGTCTATGGCTTTATTGCCACTGTGTATCCATAGGTGTCCTTTACAGAATACAGAAACATAAACAGGTCCATGTCACACCTTTCATTGTGTAAATATACAGCCATGGCAACATCATACAACATAAGATACACAAAACTTTTTGGCTTACTGATAACAAATGTCAGCATACAGTATCTGTCAGTAATCACAACAAGTGGCTTGGCAAAACAACACTGCATTACGCAAGTACATTTTAATTTATACAGTCACCTTGTGCATCATACACATAGCTTCATTTCCCTGCATTGATGACGAGGATGACAGGGATGTGGCACAGGGTGTTGCATGGGGGTGCAGGAGGCCTAGGTTGACCTAAAATGTTGACAGCATGTGTGTGAGTCAGGAAGGGAAGCAAGCAAGATGGACTGTGGAAATGTGCCATGTGTGTCTGTAGGTAACCTGCATTTGACAGTGGTGTGTGAGTGTGCATGTGCACACATTCAAGCTCAGTGCTAGCCCTGCATGTGTGTATGTTGGACAGCTTTGAACCATGCATGGTACAGCTGACAGTTCACTGTCTCTGGCCTCAAACACATGAACTGGCTCTGCCAGAAGTTGCACTGGCACCTCCATGTCCAACGTCAGAAGCAGTGCTAGTACCTGATGGTGACTGCTGCTGCTGGGACCATGTCCTCCATGGGAACACCCAGGACCATGACCCCATGGCCTGCCATGTCTTGGTTTGGACAGCATACTCTCCTCTGTAGCACTGGATGTACTAACAATATGGGAGCGTGATTGTGCATGGTCATGTGGACTCTCAGCAGATAGGGTTGCTGACCTACGTCCACTAGTCCAACGCTCAACTCCAACCACATGTTCCAGCACAGGCACTGTACATTCCAAGACAAATAGTGTGTGATCTGTCTCAGTCCACATTCTTTCCTCTGCATCAGTGAACCAATCCAGGGTGTCAGCAATGAGGTAGAGGCAGTCACAGATGTCAGACTGTGCTGCATCCATAACCCTAAGCATACATCTGGAGTTACTTTCAGAATGTGCCTGTGCCTCCATGATGGCCCAAAACATGTGCCAAGTGACCCATGATGTGATGTCTGCAACAGATGGTGGACAGACAGCAGGCCTCCTACAAGCACCCCTATCAGTCTGCCTGTGTGGAACCTCACCAGCTCTCTGGCTATGGCCAGTGTCTATACTTACTGGAGACATAATTGCTACACTTTCCTGTTCAATGTCCCTGCACTCTGACTGTCTAATATCTGTGGCCTCTGGGGACTGGGTATGTGCGGGCATACTAACTGTGTGCAATGACAGTGAGGGCAGAAGAGGGATGTCAACCTCTGGGACAGATTCAGCCCCTGAAACCTGCACCTGTGCTCTGAAGAGACACTGACATCAGGCTGTGTAGGGGTCAGAGACCAACCCCCCTCCCCAGTCACCCGTGATAACAAAGGAAAAAGCAGCAAATTAAAGCCTGCACTATTATGCTCTGGAGCACTATGTTGTAATATGTGTAATGCTCTATATACTGTTGTCACTATTACAGACCTGTTGAAAACCCAACTTCATATAGAAGGACAACAGGACATTACTTTTCCCACAAACAGCTGTAGTTACTTATAAATATAAGCTCTTTACATAGCAATTTCATCAGCAACAATGAGGTACACTGTTGACATTTGTGAAGACTTGGCACAGTTGACACATATGACAATATGTAATGTCCTGACAATACTGTCACATCTATCATTGTGGTCTCACCTACAAGGCATAGGTATGAGTCTAACATGTATAGTCAGAAATCTGTGCAGTTGGCAATCATGCCGATAGTACAGCAATCGGGCAGTAGGTCTGTGATGACACTTTAGGGATTACATTGCTGTAAACCTACATCTATAATAAAACAGTGTCATGGTTACCAGGAGCAGGACCATGGCCTTGTCCACTACCTAATGGACCTGTGAAAAGTTGAGGGAGAGGTAATGTCAGTACCACCGCATGTTGCACCACAACAAGGTAATATGTCCATATATCTCTCACATTTACAGTAGCTACTGTGTTAATTGTTATATTGGTCAACATCTGAGCATGAGAGTCGAATTGCAGTTAAACCCTCACCCCCACAAATAACAAAAAACTGACACCCATGTAAAAGTATGCACACCCTGACACACTGAATGCTACGGTATTGCAATGCAGAGCTTACCTGCATGCTCCTCTGCTGTGGAAACTGGGGCACCCACATCCACGATGTATGGTGTGATGAATGCCTGGAAGATATCATGTGTGCCTAGGTTCACCAGGAATTCCTCAGTGGCCAAGAGTGGTTGTTCCACTGCAGGCCCTCCACTGGTGATGCCACGATCCCTGGCTACATTTGCTGCTCTTCTGTGTGCAGCATTGAACATGTCTGTTGCGTGGTGTCAAACCTGCTTATATGTCCTGCTCTGATGACCTGTGGCATTCACATCACAGACAAGGTCAGCCCACAATGCTGCCTGCTGTTCCCTGTTTTGCCTCTCCCTGGACAGTAGGAGTTCATGGTGTTGCCTGAGGCCTTCCAGTATAATATCATTCTTTGCATGAAAGGTGCAGGGCATCTTGGATATGTTTCCTGAAAAACAACAAAATGGGAACACGTCAGAATCACACACATGAAGGTACCCTATGTAGGATAGGGATACAGCAAGAACAGAATGGCTGGCAGTATCCACTGCTTGATCACACATGTCATATTCCACAGTGTGAAAACATACTAAGCATGTAGATACAAAGTACAGTTGTGTACCTACCATAAATGTAGATGTTCGAGTGTATTCACTGCTGCAGTCATTACACTTGGGTTATCCTGCTGGCAAGGTGACCTGCAGTCGGCCCGAGTTCCAAAGTCTTGGTCCGACGTCGGTTGCTGTCACCTCTTCCCTGACGTCAGTGTGCCAGGGGTATAAAAGCTGCAACCGACACCATTTTCTTCAGTTTTTCTTGCCCCAGATGTCAGGTGCCCCCAGATAGGAAGGCTGTAAAGATAAAATTATGCCCAAACACATGAATATGTTACTATAAACATTTCCTTCATCTACAAGCAAATACACCACATAGGTAGTATAGAGATGAGAAGTACAGAAAAGTCCCAGCAATGAAAAAAGGGGGATGGTGGGTGGGTAACCTGGACTGCAACAGTGAATACACTCGAACATCTACATTTATGGTAGGTACACAACTGTACTATGTTCATCGTGTTTCACTGTTGCAGTCATTACACTTGAGTAGAATCCCAAAGCTGAGGTTGGGTGGCTGGGTCTAGATGGGATTTAGCAAGGCTAACAAGCCCTGCAGAACTGCAGTGGCAAAGCCTGCTCTGGATTAAGAGTAGAGAGGTAAGTGGCAGTGCTTGGTGAAAGTGTGCACTGAGCTCCAGGTTGCAGCTTCTAAAATGTCTTTGGTTGGTACTCCTCTGAGGAAAGCTGCTGAAGTGGCTGCTGCTCTGGTAGAACAAGGCCTGATGCCCTTAGGCATTGATTTGTCATGTTGTGCATAGCAGAAGTGGATGCAGTGTCCTATCCATTTTGAGATTGTCTGCTTTGTAATAGGCTTTCCTTGTGATCCTGCAGCATAGGCTACAAACAGTTGCTCAGTTTTTCTGAAAGCTTTTGTTTTGTCCAAGTAGAATCGTAGCTGTCTGTGTATATCCAAAGCATGCAGAAGTATCTCCCCTTTATTCTGGGGATTTGGGTAAAAAGTAGGTAAATGAATGGTTTGGTTTAAGGCCACATTGGAGACCACTTTTGGCATGAAAGTTGGGTTTGTCCTAAGAGAAACCCTGTCCTGATGCTACGATGGTTGCCTGTTGTGTACCTACCATAAATGTAGATGAGGAAAGGTTCCACAGCCATTAATGCCTATAACTCTGAGACTCTTCTTGCTGAAGTTATTGCTAGGAGCAGAGCAGTTTTCCATGACAAGAATTTTATATCAGCTGTGCTGGCTGGTTCAAAAGGAGGCAGTGTTAGTTTTTCTAAAACAAAATTGAGGTCCCAAGTAGGTACTGGTGCTCTCCTTGGGGGTCTTATATTTTTTTCCCCTCTGAGGTACTGTCGTAGTAGAGGATGTGAAAAAATAGGAGGTTCCGTATTGTAATGAGCTGAAATGATGGAGGCATGGATTTTAATAGATGAAAAAGATAAGCCTTTGTCCAGCATCTCAGTTAGGTATTGTAAAATCTGAGGTATATTAGGAACTAGTGGTTCGAGCCCTTGTGCCTGGTTCCAAGCACAGAATCTTTTCCATTTTTCTGCATAAGATTTCCTAGTGCTGGGTCTCCTGGCTTCTAAAATGAAATCCATAACAGCTTTTGAGAGAGGTGCAGTCTGAGTGGCTACATCATCTGCCATGCTACCAGGTTTAAGGTTCTGCGTTGACTGTGCAGAACCTGATTGCTTTGTTGTAGCAGAAGATGAGGAATTTGAGGTAGAAGCCAAGCTGGGCCTTGAGACAATTTTTTTAGGATTGGGTACCAATGCTGGCGTGGCCAGTCTGGTGCAATCAGGATAATTTTGGGCCTTTCTTGTCTGGCTTTTAGTAGCACCTTGGTGAGAAGAGGCATAGGAGGGAAGGTGTAGACTGTCAGGCCTTTCCAGCTGAATGATAGAGCATCCACTTTCCATGCTTGAGAGTGATAACTTCTTGTGCAAAATTTCTGTATTTGGTAATTGTGAGGGGAGGCAAAAAGATCCATGTCTGGGCGTCCCCATTTCCTCGCTATCATGTTGAACACTTGTGGATCTAGCTTCCATTCATGAGGATCCATGAGATTTCTGCTTAGTTTGTCTGCCAGTGTATGTTTTGTTCCTGGCAGGAATTGTGCCTGCAGATGTACTTGATAGGTCAGTGCTGTGTTCCACAAAGTCATGGCTTGTCTGCATAGAGGGTAGGAATGTGTGCCCCCTTGCTTGTTTATGTACCACATAACTGTGGTATTGTCCATCTTTATTAATAGTTGTCCTGGATGTATTAGTTCCTTGAAAGCTGTCAGGGCATTCTGTACAGCTAGCATCTCTTTTTGATTGATGTGAAGATGCATTTGTTCCTTGGGCCACGCGCCCTGAATACATTTTCCTGCCATGTGTGCCCCCCAGGCATAATCCGATGCATCCATTGTTATTGTCTGCATGGCTGTGGGCAAGGTGAAAGGCTGTCCCTTGTTGTGGTGACAGGCCTGGGACCACCATCGAAACTCCTGTTGTAGGCAGGGAATTAAAGTTATGATTGTCTCCAGGCTGTGACAATGCTGAGTCCAAACACTTTTTAGATACCATTGTAGTTTCCTCATATGCAGTTTTTCATATGGAATTAGTAGAATGCAGGATGCCATGAAGCCCAGGGCCTGCAGATTTTTTCTTGCAGGGAGCTGGGTTTTTGTTGCCATCATTTGAAAGTAATGAGTCAGTTGCCTTTGTTTATCTGGCATGAGATAAGCCATCTGGGCAGTTGTATTTAAGCTTGCACCCAGGAATATTATCTCTTGAGATGGCACTAGTTTTGATTTCTTTTTGTTTACTGTGTACCCTAGGCAAATTAGTAATCTTTTTACAAATGCCAGATGCTTTAGATGAATGTCCTTGCTCTCTGCTTGAATAAGGCAGTCATCCAAGTAGGGATATATTTGAATTCCTTTTTGTCTGTAAAATGTAATTATTGGTGCCAGGCATTTTGTGAAGACTCTGGGCACAGTAGATAAGCCAAAGGGCATGGAAGAGAATTGGTAATGCATTGATCCTGCTATGAATCTGAGGTAACTTCTGCAAGATGGTCTGATTGGGACATGCAGGTATGCCTCCTTGAGGTCCAAAGTAACTAGCCAAGCCTTCTTGCCCAGCATGGACAGAAGTTGCTGTAGTGTTAACATTTTGAATTTTGGAACATCCAGGAAAGTATTTAGAAGTGACAGGTCCAGTATTGGTCTCCAGGCTTTGTCCATTCTGGGTACTAAGAAAAGTCTTCAGTAAAATCCTTGCCCCTGTTCTTGCTGTGGAACTTTTTGAATAGCTCCCATGTCCATAAGAGCAGCAATCTGTTTTTGTGCCTCTGCCCTTTGGTTTTGTGGCAGGTCTGGCATACCTTTTAGTTTTGGAAGCATGTGGAAGTGGAACCTGTAACCCTGAGAAACAATAGTCAGCATCCATTGGTCCTGGGTGATCATGTGCCAATTTTTTGAGAAAAGTGCTAGCTTTCCCCCTAGGGGTGCTGTCAAAAGGTAAGTGCTTGGCATTTGCAGAGGTAAGTCATTAGGACTGTTTCCTATAAGGTTGTGATTTGTCTTCCTCTCCTTTGGGGGCTGAATCACCCCATTGTTTAGGTCTGTAGGAGCCTTGGGGCTGAGATCTGCCTCTTGGGCATCTGTATCTGCCTTTTTGTGGCCTGTCTGACACTGGAAAGGACCAATTTTTCAAAGGCCAGTTTCTGCTAAATCTAGGCGGTTGAACCTGTAAGAAATCTTTCACTGTCTGCATTGACTTTGCTTTATCCTCCATTTTCTTTAACACCTCTTCTGCCTTAACACCAAACAAAGTATCATGCTGTAATGGAGCATCCAATAATTTTACTTTAACATGGTCAGGTAAACTTTGTTCTTTCAACCAAGCATGCCTTTGAATAACAGAGCCTGTAACTGTGGCTCTACAAGAAGCCTCTAATGAATCAAAACCACATTGCAGAGTATGCTTTCCCACTTGTTCAACTGCATGCAATAAATCCTGCATTTCCTTACTGTCAGGACTTTCTGCATTTGCAACCATTTTCTGTTTTAACAATGACATGAGGTACTGTTGGTATTTAAGCATTTGAAACTGACAGTTTAAAGCTCTTACAGCTAAAGTAGCAGAAGTGTAAACTTTTTCCCCCATCTGTCCAGAGCTCTGGCATCCCTATCAGAGGGGACAGGATTTTTAGCAGTGGAAGCCTTAACCCCCTTAGAACCCTGAGCAATTGTTTCTGGGTCTGCAGCAGGGTTTTTGTAAAGAAATTTATGAGAGTCAGGGATTCTGTAGTACCTGTCTGGCTTGACTGGTGCAGGGGGTAAAGAATTAGGAGACAGACTGGATTCAGAAAAAAACATCATCAACAATATCAAGCACAGGGGGGATAGCCAGGGGCATGTGCTGAGGCAATAAAAGGAAGTCTCTGAGCCTTTTCTTGGATTCTGAATAATCCTGGATCTCCCAATGGAAATGCTCCCTCATGGTGTGCAGGGTTTCCCCAAAAGAATAATCCTCAGGCGGAGAGGCTGAAGGTATGGACTCTTCTGCATCAGAGTCCTCAAAGGGAGGGAGAGAATATCCCTGATCAGAAGAGGTATCAGAGGAAATGGAAACCTGGTCAGAGGAATCATAATCAGTGTCTTGCCTAGGCCTTTTGTCAGGAGGGGGATGGGAACCCCTGATTAAAGTAATTAGGTCTTCGGCCATTTTAAGCATCTGTTTCTTTGGCATGGATGACTGTTCTGGAGAATGCTGTACTTGTTTCCTTGTCTTTAATGGTGTTTTTGACTTTGCCTTTGCTACTGTAGTGGACTTAATTGTAAGCTGTGAAGGTTTGAAAACACCCTCAGAAGCCGATGCCTGCTCAGTGGCTCCAGACCCATCTGAGGGTATAGTTTCTGTAGACCCAATACCTTGAGTTTCCACAGGCCTCGGTGTCTCCACGTGGCTGTCGGTTGCGGCCTGTGGCTCTGAGGTAGCAGGTGTCAGGGGCTGCAAAAGCACCTCACTGAGAACTGGAAAACCGGCGACTGGCCTAGAAGAGGCTTTGTCATCAGTTTTGGACCTCGGATGCCTGTCCTTTTCTTTGTCTTTGCATTTTTTATAAATTCCAGTTGTCGGTTGTTCCGACGTCATTATGTAATTAAACCTTCAGCCAAAATAATGTGAAGCAAATTCAAACCGATGTTTAATAGTGTGTTTATTGAATCTAGCACAAAACCGACAACTAGTAACGTCGTGGTCAGGGCCTAGGCAAGGAATACAGTAAGAGTGAAAGTCCTTATGAGGTATTTGGTTCCCACAAGAAATACAATTATTAACGTTTACTGACATCGGTCTGGAGCAAGAAAAAGTTTCCCCAACGGGGTACTTAGCTTTATTGAAGACTTCGGTTCTGAAACTCAATTTTGAAAATCTCAGGAGTCAGCTGACCGGCACTTGCGAACTGCTTTTGCTTCAGGCACCTCGCGGCAAGAAAGACTGAAGAAAATGGCGTTGGTTGCAGCTTTTACAGCCCTGGCGCACTGACGTCAGGGAAGAGGTGACAGCAACCAATGCCGGACCAAAACTTTGGAACTCGGGCCGACTGTGGGTCGCCTGCCAGCAGGATAACCCAAGTATAATGACTGCAACAGTGAAACACGATGAACATCTAGGATACTAGTAATAGTCAGCTGTTACCTTGTGTGCCATGATAGATACTGCTGTTGCTGTATGATCATACACCCAACATTGGAGTCTATGATAGTGTGTCCCCTAAGGGCAACCCCTCCCAAATAGTATGTCAAAACAACACTGCCAAGCAAATGCCAGTGTGCTATTACAACCAGTACAAACAGACAGTCTCACGAGACCAGTGTGCCACATTGACAAAAAACATTCTACCCTTGATGTACTGTACGTCCTCTGTAGGTGTAACAAATCTGGAGATCAATGACATGTCATTATCACAGTTCTAAGAAAGGCTTAATGCTGTAATCCTTGTTTCCCATAAGTATATTCACACATCTGCATCCTGTTGTAAACAAAAAGGATGCATACCAGATGGAGTGCAAGACTCCCCTGTTCATATGTGGTGATATTTAAGTTGTTGCAAACACATGTTCTGTGTGAAGAAAGTTTCATGCAGAATGGTTCCCCATAGCTAGCTGTTTGCCTTTTTAACATACTTCTCATTACCAGGTGATTACTTCTTTACCAGTCTGTGGTTCTGAAATGCTAATTGCAGCCAACACAGCTGATTTGCACTGTCATCAGTCAATATTGCAACCACTGTGCAAGATATGGCCTTCATGAGGATTAGAAGCGGTTTCTGAGAGGTTTTTGTGATGGACATTAGTGGGGTGAGGAGAAAGAAATCACTGTTCTGAGCATTTGCATTTTAGTGCGTCCGCTCTTTGTGTGTCGACAAAGAGGTGTTCGATTAAACCCCTCTTTGGTCTTTTGATATAGACCCGATGTAGCACATACATACTTCTCAAGCTGTTAGCATGCGGCAGTATGGGCCAAGAACTAACAAATGTGGGTATACAACTACACAGAACAGTTTCACATAATGTACATGTACATGATTACCACGTTATTCTGTAAATGGATTTGAAACTACATTGCATTGCAGGTAATCATTTATCTGGTTATCATGGACCAGACAGATTAGATGACTATAATTACATTGCAAAAAATTGTGACAGTTGAGCGGTATGCTTGTGTACATTAAGTAGACTAGACAGCCATCATGCCTTAGTTGGCAGGCATGGGAGTAGAAACCAGAAGCTGTGACTGCAGGGGACATCTACAAATAATGTAAAAATTGGCTGCAGCAACTTAGAATAGACATGCAATAAATACAGCCCTACTGCTAATATTAAGGCAGATTTAGTTAGGACACCACAATACTGCTTAACACTTTCTTGGTATTGGTGTTAATTATCTGTGAAGCCTACACACGATATCTGTCCATAAAGTGGGCTACCTCACCCACATACCTTTTGTTCATGGAATGGGAGGAAAAGAGAGCACTATGTGACTGAAACTGGCCTGGAGACAGCCTTGAACCATACAGTTGTGCAATAGATTTCTCAGGCCATTACTTTTGCATTCTACAGCTATTACAGTTGACTGCAGTGACATTAGAACATAAATGCAATGAATACAGCCCTAGTGCAAATATTAAGACAGATTTACTTAGGAAACCGAAATCCTGCTTAACACTTTATTGGTATTGGTGTTAATTATCTGTGAAGTCTACACACGATATCTGCTCATAATGTGGGCTAGCTCACCCGTACACCTATTGTTCCAGGAGTGAGAGGAAAAGAGAGAATTATGTGACTGAACTTGGCCTAGAGACAGCTTTGAACCATACTATGAGTTGTGCAATACATTTCTCAGGCCATTATTTTTGCATTCTACAGTTATTACAGTTTTCAGTTGACTGCAGTGACATTAGAACAAACATGCAATGCATACAGCTCTACTGCAATTATGCTATGAGACCACAATCCTGCTTTACACCTTTCTGCTTACTGTTGTTGGTATTGTTTATTGTTTATTGCACTACAGTTTTTATTGTTCATTTATTGCACTACAGTTCTAATTGTCCATTTATTGCACCACACTTTGTATTGTTTATTCTTTATTGCACTACAATTTTTGTTTATTCTTTATTGCGGTACAGTTTTTACTGTTTATTGTTTATTGCACTACTGTTAGCATAATATATCCATACTTACCACACTCACAGCACAATGTGACCAGGTGCTCAACATTGGACTGCATGTTGTGAGCCCTCTCAGCTGCAGCTGTTGGGAGAGAAGCATACCATTATGCATACCAGTTTTGCACAGATTCCACTTGCATTTTAGTAAAATAGTGGAAGAAATACTTACTACATCTGTCTGGGGCATGCCCAGCCCTCGCCTCTTGTACCCAGGTGTCCAAAGTTCCCCTCTTTCTATGCTTCAGGTTGTCATATTGGTGATGATACTGCTCACTAGTGCAGGGGTACCAGTAGCACTTGTAAGTTCCCTGGCCAACTGATCCCAGGCCTCAGCCTTACATTCTGAGCCCTGGTAATCGCCCTGCAGCAGCTTAGGTTCATAATTGTGTATCAAGAGCCCAAAAAAACCCCTGGACTTCTGCACATCCCATCTCTTCCCCTGAAAGCATGCATCCTCACCAACATCGCTTGGCATACTAACAGTTAGAAAGACTCGAACAACTGTTACAGAATTCTCACCTATTGGGCTTAATATAGGCTGTTTTCCCACCCTTACACTTCATTCAGCAGCACTCAAAAAAGGGCAGCATTGTTTAGAGTTGCACAAAATAGGTTAAGCAGAGCTGAGCATTGCGAAAACTCGCACAACTTTGGTTTTAGCGAAGTTTATCTATGTGCAAACAGTAGCTGTTAATCACTTTTATTCAGTGCTTAGCACTATGCAGCCCTTCCAAATGTAAAAGTTATATTTTTAAATAAAACAAAAATTTACATTACTTTAAACAAACGGTATGTCTGCTATGGACTTGAAGCCATGGCCTATGAAGCTTTAGGCTGTCACTCTACTTATTTAGCTACTTGGATAGTATATAAACTAGTATACCTTCACATACACCACTAAACGCCATGCCATGCAGTGCAAATGGGAGTAAACATAACCAGAAATAAATAATTAATTACATCTGGTTTCTATTTTTAGATGTCTAGCAGGTGTCAGTTGTCTATGTGTAAGCGCAGCTTGGCATTGCAGTACTCTGCGCCTCACCACACAAACGGACATAAAAAAAAAATTAGATATTTAGAACAGAAACTATTAGCTCACATCACATGTCAACAGTAGCAGGGAACATTACAGGGAGCCTCACCCTGTACATAACATCTGAGCAGGCATCCAAAACCAAGGGATAGCCTCTACACTTCTGCCTACACAGATTCAGTATCCTTGTTACTATACTCTCCCTTGGCAGCATGCCATGATTAATATGAATAGTGCGCTTCTGAGGGGGAACCATGGCCGTGTACAGGAGTATATTCCATATAGGCTTTACATGGAGCCTACACAGATTTTATTGAATCCTGGGGAATTAGTTTATTCTTTGGATTTTGAAACAGACAGCACCTAGAGCAAAGTACAGCATGAAAGTTACATTCTCAGAATTAGTGTGTGTCAACACAGGATTTTGCATAAAACCAAACTGCTTCAAAATCACAGAGAATGTCTTTCAATTCTGTTGATTTTTAACTTGTATAAAAATTCTTAAGTATAAAGGAAATATCTCAAAGCGCACTAGGTGTCATACTGAAGTATAACGACAAACATACCTCTAAAAAGTGCATTCAAAACTTTTGTGAGGCCAGGGAATTATCATCTTGGCCAATGTGGAGGTTGTTAACTGCAGCTAAATATAAGCTAAATATACATTTATAGCAGAATGCACAAGGCCTGCATCAAATAATGCAGAGGTACCACAAGCTTTGTAAAGCTGGTACCCACTGGAGAATCAATTCTATTTATTCCTATATATCAACTATGCAATGGTTTCTGATGAGAGGAAATGCTAGAGATGGATTTACTTCAGAATCTCTGATCATGAGCTGTCAGGGGAAATTGAACAGCCAGATGGTTAATTTCAGGGAAAAAAGATCCAGATGGATCTTCCTGAGATATGTGTGAGGAGTCTCAGCTGAAGGCAACATAGGTAAGGCTGCAACAGAGGAAATCAAGACCATCTTGGCCAGGGAGGCTCAGTCACCTTTTTGGTACAGAGAGATGAAGCTTTCACCGTGACCCAGCTGACCTGGGATCAACTAATGACCTGGGTGCTAGATGGGGTGGCAGCAAATGACTGATGCCAGCTAACCCATTCTTGGGGAGAAGGATGCAGTCTGGCCTGCTGCAATGCCAGCTTGCCTGTGTGGTAGCCTTCATGGAGTGGGGGGACAACTTTGAGAATGTGCATGCTGACAAGGGAAGGCATAGAAGGCTCTTGCATCTGCAAGCATGCATAACGACTACCGAGGGAAGGGTTGGAGCCAAAAAGGAAATGGATGTGTGGATGACAATGGCACCATGACCTTGTCTTGCCCCAATGATGGGCTGTGAATAGGTACAATTTCAGTAGTAGCTAGATGGTCAGTAGCCACAGGCAACAGAAAAAAAGATTAGGAAATACATTCACTGCTAACCATGTCAACTTACAAATTAATTTATTATCACAGCAAGTGTTGGAAAAGCATACAGAAGACATGGGGTTGATGAACGTACCAGTGCATTCTTGCTAGGTCTGTGGGAATGTGGAATCAGGGAAAAGAATCTTGGATACTGGGCAATGGCTGGTGGTGCAAAAAGGTTGAAGACAGGGGTGCCTCAATTCCAGATGATGTATCTTGTCATAGTGGAATTGAAAGACCACTTGTGAGGCATGTACATGCAATGACTTGACCTGTGGGAATATCTGTAGCTCTCATGAAGGGGTGGATTTAAACTGCCCATTGGCCAGACTCAAAAAGCTGACCTTCTCTGGCAGTAGAACTGAATTCCACATTGTTTGTTGATGTACCAGACCAGTGAATGTCTGCCGTAATGAAAAGGACCCCAAAGGTCTGGATATCTTATTTAGTCATTTATTTATTTGTTTGTTTGCATGTAATGTGATTTTTATCCGAAAAGCCCAAACTCACATTCCATCTGTGATATTTATCAAAGCATAGATTTATTGCCTCTGAAGAGTGGCAACTGGAAGAGTTGGGAGCTTAGTGGTCATCTCAGAGGCTGGCCAAAGCCACCTAAGTGCCACTGGGGACATCAGCCACTGACCTATTGACTTTGATAGGTAGTAATAGGAGAGACAACTCAACTCTCAGCAGTCTCCTGCTATAATGAAAAGAGGCAGATATGAGGCCATGGTCAGTGGTGGCTTCTCTGCAACCTAGCAAAGGATTGCTGTAAGGATGAATGTGTGTCCCCACAGCTGAAAGAGTTTGCCCTTTCTAAATAATTGTCTATTTCTGATTTCCAGTATTGGTACTATCCATCAAAAATGTGTCCATAGGTCCTTAGCTAAGTACTATTGTAGCTGTCCTTGTGGGCCATTTTAAGCCTAGCCAATTGCCCTTCTTGTGCTTGAATTAACCTGTCCCATTTGTTTTATGTTGATAGGGACACTGTTCCATAGCAATGGTATCTCCTACGAAATATATCTTTGATTTTCTTGTGTTCTTTGATTGCTCCATGGTAGGGGGTTAAACATTGTGGTATTAAATTGTATTAACTGCAATTTTTTTTGTAACAGTGTATTAAAGTGAGTCATTTTGCTGATTTGGTCCTGAATAAAGTTAAAAATAAAGCATAAAAGTAGTCTGAAAATGTGTTGAATGATAAGGAAATAAATATGACAGGTGAAATACAAAGGTCAGAGTTGTCTGAGTCTAAGCAAGTGGGTACACCTGATCAGGTGGTTGTAAAAGCTTTACTAGCTAATTTCAAAGGAAGGTAAGCACCCAGCTAGCCAGCTCCAAACTGGGCGCTAAAGAATCGGAACTTGTAGAATCTATAAATGTGTATGTGAATGCTGTCAAAAGACCTGAAGAAAGAACATTTGGATTAGGGATAGAAATGCAATTTTATATTGACTGAGATGGAAATTTTGAAAACAAAATCAGGTGAATGTCAAAGATACAGTTCAAATAAAGAAAATCCAGCTTGCTGGAATACCTGAAAAAAGAGGAAGGTCAATGTTATTTATTTTTATGCAGGACAAGTTGTCAAACTGGCTTGGGCTGCATGTTAGGCAAATAAATGTTGAGTGGTTTATATAATTTGTGCTCGGTGCTAAACAGGGATTTGAAAACAGCCATTGCATATTCTGGTAAGATTTAAGATTTGTAAACTTAAATACAAGATGTCATCATTGCATTGGCAACAGGAAAAGATTTACAAGGCTGCAATGATAGAAATTTTTTATGACTGCTGTTACAGTACTAGGAAGCAAACAGAGCAATTTCTGGTTGCCATTTCTAGAGTGCTGGTACAAAAGACAAAGTTTCATTTGATTTATTCAACGGTGTTTCAAATATTTTATGACTGGATTTAGACATTTACAGATGCACAGGAGGCAATTACATTTCCAGGATGGGGAGTGATCGACAAGGAAATGAGGAAGCAGCTGTAAATGGCAAACAGGTTAAAAAACGGGAAATAGTTTGGTTTGCTTCATTAAATAAGTTGATGCAGTTTTAGATGCTCAGTACAGAATGAGGACTTGGGGACACTGACAATACATTTACAGCAGAAGCAAACATCAACAAACAGTATGCATAAATATGTTGTGTAAAATGTCTTGGAAAGAATGGATGAAAAGAACAGTTTATTCTGTTGTGGGAACTGACTGTGACCATTAATCAGTTAACATCTACTCTCAGTTACTTAATTGGGTGCCATATTTCTGACTGCTGGCAGGCTGAAGAGCCATTGCCTAGATCTGAGAGTAAAAAGGACATTACATGTGAAAATCTTTTCACCCGAACAAGCAACAATGCTTTTTTGAATTTCTTGTTCAGATGAAATCATTTTCTCATATTTCATGAGCTTAATCATATCACTGAACAGTGTAAATTCTGTACCTTAATCAAGCTGTATCTGAACAACAGCTTGTGTGTGTGTGGCCTGCTTTCCCAAGTGCTATGAGGTTGAATGGGTAAAGGCAGCCCACCAACTGACACTCCAGTCATAATTAACACCACATCATGGTCAGGGTTATCAGCGTAATGAGTTAGTATGTCTGTATATGTATCAGTATGGCTTAACTAATTATTCCTGCTTTTCAGGATACATAGTTTACTAGGTTTATCATAGAATGGGGAGGTGTGAAAGTGTTAGATACACTGGCACAAGAGGAACTGGTGATACTGACATCTGAAAGACCAATATCAGTACCGAAGTCAGGATCACTGACACAAGAGAACATATACATATTATGGCTGATGACGCTTATAAAGACCCTTAGAACCACAAAACTATGAGGGCAGAAGTATGAGCGAATATTTTAATTATCACAGCAATTTGATCCCAATCAGTTTACAGAGCATATGTGACATATCTCACTGGACTGGGATGAAGAAGGAGGAACCTACAGTCAGTGAACTGGCTCCTGAATCAGTTATTGACAATTCTCTAGACAAAAAATAGACCGTCAGTGCAGTTTTACAATGCCTTTTAGATACATCATTAAAATAAAAATAAAGCACTGGAACTACTGTCTTCTAGTCCTATATAGTACAAGCTATGTGCCTACCTGCAGTCAGAGTCTGTCTACCACATACACACTTCATCACTACATTTAAACAAATAAAAATGTATGTATGTATTTAGAATGCATTATCAGTGGCTTATGAAAGTTTTATCTTAGAGGACTACTGACATCTGAGGCATTAGTCCTATCGGTTTACTGCAGATGGATCTCTTCATTGTAAGACCAGTTAATGTTTCAATACTGGGAAAATAGTATGCCAACTCAAATACATTTATAGAG
This sequence comes from Protopterus annectens, assembly GCF_019279795.1. NCBI lineage: Eukaryota > Metazoa > Chordata > Ceratodontiformes > Protopteridae > Protopterus > Protopterus annectens. The sequence goes on from NC_056739.1 coordinate 889,945,168, forward strand.
GTGGATGTCTTATGCAATACAGATGATCATGTCTTTAGTTTTGATAGTTTAGCTTAAACATTACTCTTACAGACAGGCATATAGACCTTAAATTCCATCAGGTTATTACCGAAAATGCAGTGTATTGACAGGACTGAATCCCAGCACTGCCACAAAATAATGTGAGGTGTAGGAATTATGAAGCATAAATATGAACCACTGGCATCCATTGCCTGTGCAAGGAGTGATTGGTATTAAGAGCTTACGGCAAAAGTGCAGTACTGTCTTGGGTTATGAATGACAACTGTCACAGCCAAGTAAGCTTTACATCACCAGCTACAGAACATGGTTACAATCACTGACTCTCCAGCATTTCACCCAACTCAGTCCAAGCCTTTTGTCTTCTGGTGCAGTCCTGCCAACAGTAACTGAGACATAGCCAAACTACTTTATCATACTTGCACTCTAATAATGCTTCTCAGGATGGCCTATTAACACCTTTCATTCATAGGTTAGTACTAAGCTAACTGCCCTTGCGAGTCATTGTAAGCCTAGCCAATTATCCCTTGTGAGACTCAAACCCTGCACTTTGTGTTTATAAGGCAAACACCTTAACCATTAGGCCACCCTCCCAACGTAGTACTCCTTTCTTCATTGCACAATACATGCTGCCACCAATTAGATTGCTAATTTGATACTTGATCATGTTTAATGGAGAATCTTCCAATGAAAAGACCAACATTAAATTGTGTAATAGGTATTAGCCAAGCAGTCTCTCTTCATTGAATTGTATAACAGGTGTCAGACAAATAGTCTCCCTTCAAAAAAGGCACGCATCAACGGTTACACAATTGCTGTGAGGATACCCTCCTGCAATAAAATAAGGCATCAGATACAAGATTTTAAGAATGATCTAATGAAAATTCAACCTTTAAAATGATTTGATTACAGATTTATGAAAGTACCACATGTTCTACAGGGAAAATAAAATAAAATGATTCATTCAGATAAACTGATGACAAAGAGAAAAAATAACTCTAGCTGCATCAGTTGTAACTTCCAGTTACTTATTGTAGCTGACTGAAGACTCAGGATGAAAATAAAGTCTAGCAACTATGTGATCCAGAAATCATTGGATTAACTTTATCTGCAAATTAGAACATCCCAAATCCAAATAACAATCACAGGCAAACAGAATGAAAAGGAGAGCAGCAATGCTGGTTCAATATACTCTGCAGAGGTTAGGGAGAATTATCAACTCCAAATAATGGTCTCAGACAAAAAAGTAAGAAAAGGACAACAGCAGAGCTGGTCCATATTCACCATGGAGTTTATATAGATTTCAGACTTAAACTTAGTCTACCTCTTCATTCAAAATCAGTTACTAGAATGCACATACAGTTCCATTCCAAGGTGAAGTAATGCAGTTTGTGAAGGAACCATTGAGCAATGGTACAGAAAACAATTCCAAATAATCCAAATAATGGTAAAAAATTACATATCTACCCCGGAAAACAAACATAAATAACATTCAAATAAATAAAATATTATTAAAAACAGGTATAAATTATACACATGCAATGAAAGTGGCATTCTTAAATCCAAGAAATCCTATATCATCTGATATATATATATATATATATATATATATATATATATATATATATATATATATATATATATATATATATATAAAATGTACTTTCATAATTTAATATTAATATTTAGCTTTAGATCAATATTTTAAGCATATCATTTACTGCAAATACACACACACAAATACATATATATATATATATATATATATATATATATATATATATATATATATATAAACACACACATACACACACACACACACACACACACACACACACACACACACACACACACACACACACACACACACACACACACACATATATATAAAACATATTCTTGTATAGTTTACTTTACTGATGATACGAGCACCTGCAGCAATTATTTTAACTACTTTTTAATAAAAGCTAAAAGGAAAGCCTGCTTAATCTGTTAAAGATGAAGTATAATACCTGCAAAGTAAACAAATGAAACATTAAACCAGATGTCACCTAAGGCATAGAAAACTGTGGTGTTCCACAGTGTCTGAAAATTATAACAAGGAATGCATTTGCATTTTTCAGTTCAAAAGACGGGAGTGTAATTTTATTTAGGGAATAATAATGTTCCTGAAGTCAAGGTGCCTTGTAATGCTATCCCTATTTACATATTCAGCAAATAACCAGAGCAATGAGCAATGGCACAGTAAATGTATAACTAACATACACAGTGAAATGCATCACAGAAGTCATACAAGATTGGAAATATCTTCATACTGTGAATAAAACTCACATACTAATATGTCGGTCTGAAAGGTAATCAATGTTTTATTATGTGAATGGTCCAGTCTATGTCTTAAGTGCAAACAGAGGTGGTAAAGTCAGCAGAAAAGCAGTGATGTAATACTAATACTAATACTGATACTGATACTGATACTAATACTAATACTAATACTAATACTAATACTAATACTAATACTAATACTAATACTAATAATAATATGATGATGATAGGTAGTAAAGGTCCAAATATTTTGTGTGTTACATAGAGCATTATTTATAGTGTCACCACTATTAAGCACATCTTAAAACTGTTGTATACACAAAATAAGTGCACTGCATACTGCATTTTAGACTTATTACAGATACTTCAGTAAGCACTTAGACAACAAGCGGAATAATAACAGCACATTATCTGTATCATTTTATTAAAGATTGTGCAGGCACAATAGGAAAGAACAATTTTTTTTTAGAATATGACCTGGGTATATTACAAAGCAAATATAAATATAGGCCAGAAATGAATAACATACAGAGAAAGAAGAATAAATGTTTACATATTTAGTAGAATAAAAACTATACTACCAAATCATGCCTAATACAATGAAATGTAAAAAAATGTAAGAATGTTACTTCCATATTAGTGCAATTAATACACTGAAGAGAACTTAGACAACAGTTTAATTACATGACTACAGCATATACATTAAATTAGGAAACACAAGAAAAGGCTAGTACAAAGCAAGTGATTCAATCTCTACTGAAATGTTTGAGAATCTTGAAGTCTTCACTTTGCTTTTTTGGTATCAAAATGTATGCTGACTGTATTTTTTCATTACAAAACACAAAAACATGAAAAACTGGACAACAGCAAAAATATTTTATGTTTTGTGTTTTGCTGTCTTGTCACATCAGTACTTGATTATTTGGTTGTATTTCTTCATTGTTAATTCTTCCTAACCTGCTCCAGGTCCACATCCTACAATCCATCTTGCTTATTTTCCCACCCATTCTTATTTAAATACTAAATATTGTATAACATGTGACAAATCAGTTGACTAAAATATACACTGCAAGGGTTGACTCTACGATTACATGTTCTGAAGAAGTTCTTGTTGACTTCACACTAGACAAAAGTGCTTAACATTAAACATGTTGTTTCTCACGCTGTTACCTTAATTCGTGCTGTGCATCTCCTGTGCCTACTGGTGTTTTTTGGTTGCAGTAACAAAACTATTTGAAATTTGATAAAAAGAGTTGAAGCTAAAATCAGTCAGCTTCATTCTACAGTCTTCTGAATGTCTGAAAAACTAATAGACAAACTAATACTCATATATATTTATCTCAACGGGCATTGTCTTGGATGCTTTTTAATATGAAGTAATAATACCTCTACCCCCCTTCAAAAAAACAAAACAAAAAGATTTAAGCTCATTGCACGTTTGTGTTCACAAATATTCCAATTATTTGAAAAAGATTACTCATACAAATTGTTGAGCATATAAATAATTATGGTTTACTTACAGATTTCCAGCATGGCTTCCATAACGGCTATAGCACAATGACCAAACTACACTCAATGACTAACACTATCCCGAGTAATATGAATTATAGCTTAGTTACAGCTGGTGTCTTTTTTTGATATGACCTGAGCATTTGAAGCATGCATACCATGTTCTTTTTTAAACTGGAAAATTTAAACCTTGGATCAGGAACCATAAATTGGTTTAGGAGCTATGTGCTAAATAAAACCTTGCAGATCATAGTAGAATCTATACTTTCTGAAACAGGTAGCTTACACTGCAGTGCACCAATACTATTTTCACTGTTCATTAATGAAAGCACATTGGAATTATCCGGAATTAATTTTACCCTGTACGCTAATGAAATTATGATGCTTAATTCATATATGACTATTACCAACCTACAACCAAAGTTACAAATCAATATCCTAAGCTTTTGCTATTGGATGTGAAATCACAGTCCTCATCCCCCTCAAAAAAAAAAAAAATACTAATCCTTCTCCTGCATCTTTGACAAGGAATAAAAAACATTTTTGAATGTTAACCACCAAAAATATCTAGGGTTAATACTGGATCACATACAATTTTTGCAAAGCATACAGAAACAATCATCCAGATAATTTTTCAGCTAAACTTTGTCATAATCTAAGACATCTACTTGCAGAGCTGTAACTAGGGCAGTTGACACCCTAGTAAATCTCCTAGTTGGTGTCACTCCACTAAATTGAAGACCACAAAAAATAAATAAATAAAATTCTCTAGAGCTGAGGGCCACACAATTCTCTAGATTGTAGTAGAAAGCTATTTCTTGCAATAGTTTGCAAGACACACAAATTCACTCAAAGCAAATCAGTGACTCAGTGACTTGCATCTCTTCTACAGTGCTGGTCACACCCCCTGACAGCTTGCACCTATGGCAGCCACCCCTTTTGGCTTTGAATACTGGCAGCAGACAGTAGAGCTGAGGTAGCAAAAGACATCCAAACTTCCAGCCTGGAATATGGCACTCCTATCATTGTCTTATATTTTGCTGGAATATGAAATTAGGTAGGTGCGTGCGTGAATGGCCATGCCTTCTTTGAAGGTTGGGTGTCGGGCTGGCAAATGGCACCGTAAAAATCCACTGCCAATCATTAGCGGACGGGAGTTCCGCTGTGGCGATCCCTAATAAAAGCCGAAAGACTTTTTATGAAATTAACATCATTGTCTTACACTGTTCCATAAAAAAGTTAGCTGCTCCAAACAATAGCAATTAAAATATTCTATTAGACATTCCCACAAACCAAGAACCACAATGAAGGCAAGGAGCAAACAACACCAGGAAACAGAAAAACAGAATTTATTGAAAACGTTAGCACTTTCATCAGACTATATCCACAGACTTCTTCAGAGGTATTAAAACCAACAAATATCACTTCACCTATTAAATATCCTTCCAAAAACAGTCATGTGACATAATTAACAGTTAAAGAGAAATCCACCTAATATATATATATATATATATATATATATATATATATATATATACATACATACATATAATATATATGTGTGTGTGTGTGTGTGTGTGTGTGTATACAAAAATACAATGCATATAAAAGCACTACATACAACAATGTTTGAATAAAACAGTTAATAAATGCAATAAGCCTTTACTAACACCATAAACCATAATTGCAACAATAATTATATATCCTCAGCCCTCTTTTTGGATCTTTCCAAGGCATTCGATATGGTTGATCACCAACTTTTAACCCACACCCTGCAAACATTCTGTCTAGATACTGGAGCCCCCCAATGGTTTCAATCCTACCTGAATAGTCGACAGCAGGCTGTCCTCTGGCAGAACAAACTCTCTAACCTTCTACCTAACACCCTTGGAGTACCACAAGGCTCTATACTAGGGCCCTTGCTGTTCTCCATCTTCATTAATGACCTTTATACTGTCATCCCAAAAGTCAGCTGTATCCAATATGCTGATGACTCTACTCTGATTTGCTCAGCCACATCTCCAGTAGAGTTATGGTCAGCTACCCAGATCACCTTTAATACAATAGAAAACTGACTTTTTGAACATTGTCTGATCCTAAATCCCAAAAAAACTAAAATGCTGTTATTTTCACCAACACGCAGGTCTACTGCTTTCACCTTTTCTATAAAATCAAATGATGGCACAATAATCTCCCCTGACCCATCTACAAAACTATTAGGTGTCATCATAGACAATAATCTAAAATTTGACCTACATGCTAACCAAACTATCAAAACCATCAATAAAAAACTAGGGTCACTTTACAGAATAAAAGCCTTCCTAACCCCTCCAGCTAAAATTGCCATAGCTCGCTCTCACCTTCATTCAACCCTTCTGTATGCATCCCCTCTATTCTCGAATGTAAACAAGACTGTCCTTAACAAACTCTCAATTTGCTACAACCACATTGCCAGGTTTGCCACTGGGCTGCCTTTTAGGACACATCATTGCATCAATCTAAATCAGCTTGGGTGGCTTGAACTACCCAGCCTAATCCAGTATAAACAACTAATTATGACCTATAAAATCCTCTATAATCCGGACAATACTCCTGCACTTAAAAATATTATCACCCCCTATAACAATCCTAGACCGCTTCGATCCTCTAACAAACTACTAATTCAGACTAGCAAAATTAATAACACAGCTGATGATTCTCTCTTTGCAAACTCTGTAAGTAGATCCTGGAACTCTCTTCCAGCTGATATTACCCTTACTTTCTACCTTAGGTCAATTTAAAACTAGACTCAAACAACATTTGTCACTTAACTGGCTATGTCAATGTATCAAGCCTGGCTAACTCTCTCTAGAATGTGTAAAAATCTGTTAACCAGTTAATTTAATTTAATCCTGACTTGTGCTCAGGATTAACTGTAACCTGTGGAACTTGTTTAACTTGCTTACTTATGTAATCTCTGTAAATAGTCTGTTTGTAATATGTAATGCTGGTATTATGTAATGCTGTATCTGCTTACCCTTGGAGCTTTTCTCCCTGGGCCTCCGCTGAAAATGGACATGCATCCAGTCGGACTATCCCAGTCAACAAATGTAAAATAAATAAAAATAAAAAATAAAATAAATGTTAATAAATATTATTAATAAAAATATTCACCTGCAGTTTAAACATTTGCACATAATAAGAGTGAAGTTTTAAAATACTGATAATAGAAACACATTCATTCAGTTCAGGATAAACAAAAGCATTTAATTTTAATTGCCATCTAAGTTCTTGAAGTTCTAAAAAGTCTTTCCAAGGCCCCCCCCCCTCACATTTCTGACCACATGGTCATTACCAGCAAAACCAAACTCATGACCAGGATTCTCACCAATATGTTTGGATAAAGCATTCTTATGGTTTCTCTTCCTGATATCTAAAGTGTGCTCATATATACGTTCTTTCAGTTTTCTTTGTGTCTTCCCAATATAAAAACAACTACAAAATTTACAAAGGGCAAGATACACTATGCCCTCAGTGTTGCAATTACAACAAAAGGAGACTGGAATACAGGTCCCATTTACATACACCCTATCCAATTCAATGAGGTTTGTTTGTTTGTGTCTTTCGGCTTTTCCCAGTTAGGGGTCGCCACAGCGGAACTCCGGTCCGCTAATGATTGGTAGTGGATTTTTACGTACCGGGTTACCAGCCCTGACACACAACCTTCAACGAAGGCACACCCCATTCACGTATGCCTCCACACAGAATACGCTCTAGCTGAGAATCGAACAGGACAACGTCTTGCTATGAGGTGACAATGCTACTGCAGCACCACCACATTTACAGTAATTACACAAGCCACATCTTTGAGTGCCCTTCTTTCTTGTAGAGCCCATCTTTTCTACATCCACAACATTTTCCAATATTTCTTTAAAATATCTACCCCTCCAATACACCATTCTAATGCCTTTATTATAAATTTCCTTAAATTCATCATTAACACTGTGTGCCAATATGTGTTCAAAATTTTGTATATTTGGGCACATTCAGGGTATAAGTAGTAATAAAGGAAATGTTATAATCAGTGTTAGAATCAGAAACAGTCTCCAACTCAGGAATATTTGTCACTTCAACTGAACCTGAAATAATGGGAGGGTAGAAACCAGACCTTCTCTTCATTGTAACTTCAGAACAAATAGCTTCAACCAAAGTCCTGGGATAACCCCTAGATAAAAACATATCAGTAAGAACTTCGGCTCCCCTTACATAAATTGCATCAACAGAAGTCATTCTAGTAAGGTGGACAAATTGTGCCTTAACAATGCCTTTCTTCTGATGTATAGGGTGACAGCTATCAAAATGCAGGTACCCATTAGAAAAAGTGGGTTTCCTGTATATCTCACTAACAAACCTTTTATTAAATGTATCCTTGGAAAGATGTACATCCAAATAATTGATGTCAGTTTTACTCCAAGTAGCAGTAAAAGTAAGAAAGGGGGTGGTTTGGTTTCGCTACATGATCCTTTTTAAATGTTACATTTCCTTTCATACCCTCTATATTTGGCTTACCTAAAACCCACAAAGATTTGAGTGATCCACCTCTTAGGCCTACGGTTAATGCCTCCAAATCAAAAACACATTCACTGGCTAGGTATGTGGATTGTCAACTGAAAAATGTTTTGGAACAGTATCAACACATTTGTAGGGATTCTTGGGACTTTTTAAATAAGGTATCTAAGGTCGTATATGATGAGAAGTTGATTTTTTGTACAATTGATGTAAACTTGTTCAATGTTATTCCTCATGACATTGGCTTAGATTGGTTTCATGAGATTCTGGTAGAGTTGGGTACATTGTCAAACAATGACATTAACACCTTGGATACACTGATGGAGCTTGTTTTAAAAAACAATTTTGTGTATATAGAGGGGCATTACTTTTTGCATAAACATGGTGTTGCAATGGGGGCAGCATGTGGCCCCATTTTTGCAAATATGGTAATGCTATTCTGGGAAAGGAAATTTGTTCTTGATTTTTTTGGGCCTTCTCCACCTTGGTCTTTATATTTGTGGTTTTTGGATAATGGCATCATATTTTGTAAATAACCCGAGGACCAATTGTGTAGATTCATTGAATATTTGAACCAAACCACCCCCTTTCTTACTTTTACTGCTACTTGGAGTAAAACTGACATCAATTATTTGGATGTACATCTTTCCAAGGATACATTTAATAAAAGGTTTGTTAGTGAGATATACAGGAAACCCACTTTTTCTAATGGGTACCTGCATTTTGATAGCTGTCACCCTATACATCAGAAGAAAGGCATTGTTAAGGCACAATTTGTCCACCTTACTAGAATGACTTCTGTTGATGCAATTTATGTAAGGGGAGCCGAAGTTCTTACTGATATGTTTTTATCTAGGGGTTATCCCAGGACTTTGGTTGAAGCTATTTGTTCTGAAGTTACAATGAAGAGAAGGTCTGGTTTCTACCCTCCCATTATTTCAGGTTCAGTTGAAGTGACAAATATTCCTGAGTTGGAGACTGTTTCTGACTCTAATACTGATTATAACATTTCCTTTATTACTACTTATACCCTGAATGTGCCCAAATATACAAAATTTTGAACACATATTGGCACACACTTAGTGTTCATGATGAATTTAAGGAAATTTATAATAAAGGCATTAGAATGGTGTATCGGAGGCGTAGATGTTTTAAAGAAATATTGGAAAATGCTGAGGATGTAGAAAAGATGGGCTCTACAAGAAAGAAGGGCACTCAAAGATGTGGCTTGTGTAATTACTGTAAATACCTCATGGAATTGGGTAGGGTGTATGTAAATGGGACCTGTATTAAAGTCTCCTTTTATTGTAATTGCAACAGTGAGGGCATAGTGTATCTTGCCCTTTGTAAATTTTGTAGTTGTTTTTACATTGGGAAGACACAAAGAAAACTGAAAGAACATATATATGAGTACACTTTAGATATCAGGAAGAGAAACCATAAGAATGCTTTCTCCAAACATATTGGTGAGAATCCTGGTCATGAGTTTGGTTTTGTTGGTATTGACCATGTGGTCAGAAATGTGAGGGGGGGACCTTGGAAAGACTTTTTAGAACTTCAAGAACTTAGATGGCAATTAAAATTAAATGCTTGTGTTTATCCTGGACTGAATGAATGTGTTTCTATTAGCAGTGCTTTAAAACTTTGCTCTTATTATGTGTAAATGTTTAAACTGCAGGTGAATATTTTTATTAATAATATTTATTAACATTTATTGTATTTATCAACTGTTTTATTCGTACATTTTTTTGTAGTGCTTTTATATGCATTGTATCTTTGTATATACATATATATATTTTTAGGTGGATTTTTTTTAACTGTTAATTAATTATGTCACATGACTGTTTTCAGAGGGATATTTAAAAGGTGAAGTGATGTTTGTTGGTTTTAATACCTCTCAAGAAGTCTGTCTGTGGATATAATCTGACGAAAGCGCTAAGGTTTTCAATAAATTCTGGTTCTCTGTTCCTGGTGTTGCTTGCTCCTTGCCTTAATTAAAATATTCTACTTTGTCCTCCTAGCTAACTTTAGAAAGCATCTCTGTGATTTCTTAAATTAAGTCAAATGGTTTCCTGTTACCACCAGATTAGGACTCATAATAACTAAAATGTTTTTCAGAATTATTAAGCTTGACTCCTGCTTAACACTGGGCTAGCCCCCCTGGCAGTGTAAACCTTGGCTCCAGATGAGTGTCACTCCTACTTACCACTGAAATCAAATTTCTGTGAGAACAGTTGACTATTCCTATAGAAATAAATGCATTGATGTTAAACTACTACATAGAGCTCAGTTTGGTTTATTAGTCAGTGAGTCTTTTTTTTTGAAAATTGGACCTGCCTTACGGAACAAACTTCCACTTTATATTAGGAATGTGTTAATTGTAAATACATTTAAAAGAATGCTGAAAAGTCCTTATCAAAGAAAACAAATGTGTGTTCCTTGGAGATACTTGCTATGCTTGTTGTCAGGTTTGGTCATCATGAGACTGGTCACAATAACAAATTTACATTATAGTACTTGTGTCATTAAGCTTCAGATTATAACACTTGTAAATGTGTACATATTGCTTCTCTTTCTTGTAAATGTGTGTTAACAGTTTTGTTTGTTTGTGTCTTTCAGCTTTTCCCAGTTAGGGGTCGCCACAGCGGAACTCCGGTCCGCTAATGATTGGCAGTAGAGTCTTACATGCTGGCTTGCCAGGCCTAATGCACTACCTTCAACGAAGGAATGCCCATTCACGCATGTCGCCACACAGAAGACGCTCTAACTGAGAATCGAACGGGCAACGTCTAACTGTGAGGCGACAACGCTACCACAGCACTAACATGCATAATTTCTCAGTTGTAACTACAGTTACCTTTTTTGTTAATCTCCAGCAATATTCTGCCTGTTCTGCATACTCTTCCACTATAATAATTGTTTTTTTTTCATTAATGTCTGACAACAGGATAATAGTCATACTATGTCTAGACAGATAAATATTTATCTTAGAACCAGGGTTTGTTGCAGTACACAATCCAGAAGAAAAAAACACACATTAACTACTCCAGTGAGCTCAAACAGGAACTGGCAGCTGTAGTTCATAGATTAGGTTCATAGGTTAGTACTAGGCTAACTGCCCTTGAGGGCTATTTTAAGCCTAGCCTAGTTTGAGAATCAAACCACGTACTTTGTGTCTTTAAGGTAAGAACCTTAACCATTATGCCAACCTCACACCCCTTATGCCAACCTCCCACCCTTTGTTTAAATGCTGAAGCTATACAAGCAGAGCAAAAGGCTGAATGAACTGTATGACACTGCTTTGGCCATAAATTGAGCAAAATGTATTCACAAAGTACAATATCTATAATGTATCCATAGGCTTTTGTTTCTTAATGTCATAATCATGCTCGTATATTCTATCCTTGAGCATTCTGTTAATTTCTCCTATATAGAAGGCTGGGCAGGCTGTTTCTTAATGTCATAATCATGCTCGTATATTCTATCCTTGAGCATTCTGTTAATTTCTCCTATATAGAAGGCTGGGCAGGCTGTTTCTTAATGTCATAATCATGCTCGTATATTCTATCCTTGAGCATTCTGTTAATTTCTCCTATATAGAAGGCTGGGCAGGCTGTTTCTTAATGTCATAATCATACTCGTATATTCTGTCCTTGAGCATTCTGTTAATTTCTCCTATATAGAAGGCTGGGCAGGCTGTTTCTTAATGTCATAATCATGCTCGTATATTCTATCCTTGAGCATTCTGTTAATTTCTCCTATATAGAAGGCTGGGCAGGCTGTTTCTTAATGTCATAATCATGCTCGTATATTCTATCCTTGAGCATTCTGTTAATTTCTCCTATATAGAATGCTGGGCAGGCTGTTTCTTAATGTCATAATCATGCTCGTATATTCTATCCTTGAGCATTCTGTTAATTTTTCCTATATAGAAGGCTGGGCAGGCTGTTTATTAATGTCATAATCATGCTCGTATATTCTGTCCTTGAGCATTCTGTTAATTTCTCCTATACAGAAGGCTGGGCAGGCTGTTTCTTAATGTCATAATCATGCTCGTATATTCTATCCTTGAGCATTCTGTTAATTTTTCCTATATAGAAGGCTGGGCAGGCTGTTTCTTAATGTCATAATCATGCTCGTATATTCTATCCTTGAGCATTCTGTTAATTTCTCCTATATAGAAGGCTGGGCAGGATGTGCAGGAAGCTAAATAAACTACCATTCTGGTGGTACAGTTACATGTTCCTGCACATGTTAAAGTTTTTTCATAATTCTCTACTGTAACATAAGGGCCATCATTTATGTATTTACAGTATTTACAAAATCCACACTTTGTCATTTGGGACTGTCTGTGTCTGTTTCCTAAATTGTTGTGACTACTCACAAAAATATTTATAAGATTTTTGCCTCTACTGAATATTATCAGCTTGTAAGCTCAAGATCTGTTTTGTTTCAGAAGAGAAAACATTGTTCCACATTTCAGTCACCATTCTTCTTAACACTGGGGCCTGATGGTTGTATTGAACTAACAGCATCCATTTTGTCCAGATTATTGTCACTTGCATGCTTGGTTTCAGCTTGTGGAACTTCCCCCTGAGTAGTGATGGTATTTAGTATAGGTGTAAATTCTGTGTTGATGTAACAGCATTTCTTCTTTCAGTGAATCAACTAATGAATTGGGGTACCCTCTTTCCAAAAACATATAGCATGGTTTGTCCATTTTTATAGTAAAAGTTGCATCAGCTGAAACCAATCTTTAAAGCCACTCCATTTGACCTTTGACTAAGTTTCTTTTCTGATAAAAAGGATGATTCATAGTGGAGCAATGAAACTGAATAAGACTCTTTCCTATAAATATTTGACACATTTTTTTCCTCAGTGTAGTGTTTGGATATAGTAGTTTAACACTACAGCTGCTGGTTCCTGGTTGAGTCTGAGGAGTTAGGATGTGTTTTTTCCTTTTGGATATATGTGGGTCTACTTCTAAATTTTTGAAGTTTCAAATCTTTTTTTTTTTTTTTTTTTTTTTACATTTTTGCATACTCTCTACACCCCCTGCTAATTAAATATACAAACTCCGAGATTGCACTTGTTGTTGTTGTTGTGTCTTTCGGCTTATCCCGGTTAGGGGTCGCCACAGCGGAACTCCGGTCCGCTAATGTTTGGTAGTGGATTTTTACGTGCCGGGTTACCAGCCCTGATGCACAACCTTCAACGAAGGCACGCCCATTCACGCATGCCTCCACACAGAAGATGCTCTAGGTGAGAATCGAACGGGACAACATCTTGCTGTGAGGCAATAACGCTACCGCAGCACCACTCCCACGGGCAAACTCTGAGATTGCACTAGAGTGAGGAAAACAGTAAATATGCCATTACTCGCTGTATGGCAATCTCTGTTTAAACTGTTCGAAGTTTCAAAACTTCGATCTTATGTTTTCGACCATAAGAAATTCAAAGTTTTGAAACTTCAAAATTTAGAAGTAGTATATATAGTGTATATATATATATATATATATATATATATATATATATATATATATATATATATATATATATATATATATATATATATATATATATATATATATATATATAAAACATGTCTTCAACTGAGCCCACCCCAGGTCATAGTTGAAAGAGACTATTGACCAGCCCACCTACCCCAATAATAAATAAATGCTTCTCTGTACCTTGGTTTTGTTAATGCACCATTCAGCATTGTATATTTTATCCAGCACTTTACTTTACCCTTGAATTAAATAACTACTTATTTTTCCCCTGCATCATCCATTCTTTCTTTTTGCAAATGTATAATTCTGGAAAGCATCCTTTAACCAGATTGACACTACATCAATGTGGCTTCACTCTATTGTGCTACTTTGCAACTGTGTCATTTTCAATTTTACATCAGATCCTCAAAATGTCAGCATTTATATAATTATGGGAAGTTTTACTTTACTGCTTACCAACTGTTATGATCTGGTTTGTACAGTTTTTGCCTTATGACTCAGACTGTGGTTTAATTAACATGGTCTAAAGACCAACCCAAATAAATTATAAATCTGTCAATAAATAAATACATACATGCATACATACATACCTAGCTTAGCTCTTCAGTTATATACAACACAAATAATGTCAGTTACATATATGAAGAGGTAAAAAGATGAAAAGAGGTAGGTGAGGATTAAGCTGAGATCTGTACAGTGGGAAATAGTACATGCATTAAAACATGGCTAGGACAGGAACTGTACAGTAGAGTCAGGTGACTGTGAGGACAGAGCAGGGAAAATTACTTAAAATACTAAGGACAGCATACAATAAAATAAGACTGACACAAGAAAAGCAAGTCTGTGCTGGTCAAGCTGACTAATTGGAGGTGGAGTTTAGTGATTCAAGGACAAGGACAATGTATGTTAGGGGAGGACAAGTGTGACTTCTGTTGGCATTTTAAGTGTGAACAAAGGATGCAGATGATAGAGATGATGGAAGGAGATTCATTTACTATTTAAGCTTTAACCTGAAGAAATCAGTTAAAGACAACATTGGGTTTTAAAAGGTGCAGTTTTTCTTTTCTTGACAAATCTAATATTTTAATTCGAGGTGTAGGTGGCCCTGTAAAAGAGAAAAGAGAAAAAGCGAGAGACCGATAATGGTAGAGAACATAAAATAGAAGTATTTACAAGACAGACACATGCCAAATGGTGGCAAGGTGTGACCTGCTGAGGGGGTACACATACGATAGGGTAGGATGGTTTGAACTGAGTGAGGAACATTACTGGCATCTGTGCATGCAAATCTGGAAATATTACTGTAGAATATGTTCCATAGCATGAATAAATCTTTGAAAACACACATGAAGAAATATTCTTCATAAAGATGAGTAAGTATTACAACAGACAGAATACTACGGAAGCATGAACAACATATGCAGCTCCATAGGCCTGAGAGGAATATTACGAACTAATTTGCTTTTGCTTTTAAGTATGACTGTTATTTTCTGTATGGACTTGCACATGATGAGAAAGTCCCCAAACATAAGTATCAAGTATAATTGCTTTTCAAAACAAAATATTAGACAGTTATGAAATCAACATTAACATGTAACGTAAAAGAAGTGCAACACATATCACATTTCAACAGAATAGCAAATATGACTTTTGAGTCAAGCAGCATTTTCAGTATGTGGACAGTCTTACCTTTTCTTTTGTACTTTAAAAGACTTCATGGGAAGGAGACCCACATAACAGGAATTTATCTAGGGACCTTTCAAAAATCTTTCCCTAGATATTCTCTGGTAGGGGTGGATTCTCACCCATGCATGTCTTTTAAGCACAGACAACTGATGTAGCAGTTGCTTGTGCTCAAGACATGCACAAACAACTGACTTTTCATATTTTCCTGCCTTTGTTGTGGTTTGAGATACTTTCAGCAGCGATTTTATGGATGCATCTTGTCTGCTGTCTGCCAAACATAAGATATTACATTGGTAGTGCAGCGTGTGGGCCTGGCAGGTAATGCCTGTAATGTGTAGGGTAGCAGAGGTTTTGCTAACTGTGTCATTCTCTGCTTTCTTTATCGTTTACAATTTATGCAAATCAGGCAGCTCTTTGGTTCACCACTTAAAGTACTTCAGCATTAAATTCAGGTTGCTCTTGAAAGAAACATCCTCATGGGAGACCAGAAAGAAAGATGCCTTTGTATTGGTACTTATTCCCAAGGAAGTAAAGCTGGCTAGAGGATGCAAGATCTTCTTGCTTGTCTTAACAGATATCTAAATCAGATGATTCATTTGCTGGAGGGTCCCTTTTTCTTTATGCTGGAGGCAGATTCCTGAAGTGGATGGTTTTGAGAGGCAGCAGAGTGTTAGATCTTTGTCATTTAGCACAATAATCCTTAGTTAAATGGCTGTAATCAAATATAACCAGGGTTTGGGGCAGGCATCTTTGCAATTGAAATCTACTCTGAATGAAATAACGCTGAAAGCTCATTCAACCTGATTTTCTTATAAAGAGTCAAAATAAGCACTTTCCAACTAGGGGCCATAGGCTCCTGAATGAAAACTATAGTCACTTTCGGCGCTGGAGGACCTTCTTTTGCTGGCCAACTTGCAGGAAGCTGGGAACTGGTATCCTGCTGTGATGCAGCACAACTTTCTGTAGTGGCCTGGGAGTGAGTAGATGCTGCTATACTACTGTCAGTCTCCAAAGGGGCATTGGTATTTTAGGCAGTAGGAAAGCTAAAACAGGAAACCAAAAAGTATGAACCAGTAACAGCAAAAATATATAATATAAGTCCACAGTAAGAGCGAAGTACCAGCCAGGGACTAGTGTCCTCTCCTGCTCAGCTGGTGAATCTGGGAATATTGAGGCAATGTTACAATTGTCTCATGTACACGGACAACCCTCTCCTTCTCCCACAAAAGACAAATACATGTGAGAGATGCAACTATATAGCCAAACTGGAGGCTGAGCTCTCTCAACATAGGACTGGTAAGACCAGACAGGAGGAGAAGGTAACCACACACACCACAAACCCAGTCTCACATAGTACTATCAAAACTTCAAATCATACACATAAATACACAAAGACATATTCGGAGGCTTTGATCAAAAATCTACCAAAACAGCAGAGGCCACCAAAGCAGACACCCAAACAACTGCCACCTCATGACACAACACTTGCAACACATAGACCACATAGTCAGTGTGCCAAACAGTCACAGCCCTTAAGGCCAAACACAATGCCAGACACACTCATCATTGGTGACTCCATAGTCAGACACACTGACGTCCCGCTCACCAGATTGAACAAGGAAAAGGTCACAGTAAGCTGCCTGTCGGGCGCTAGAATCTGCCACATAACGCAAGCACTCAGGTCTCTCAACAGCAGGTACAAGTACGACTCTGTCATTGTCCACGCTGGTGTGAACGACCTGAGACGTACCTCCTTGGACTACATGAAAAGAGACATAGAGGAGCTCTCTGATTATGTAGCCCAGGCAGGTATGACCCTGACCTTGAGCAGTATCCTACCTTCACCAAGAATGATGCCACAATACAGTGACAAGATGATCAGCTTTAATAATTGGCTTAAACTCTGGTGTCATTCAAAGGGGATCCAATGTCTGTCTGCCTGGGATGACATGCTGGACAAGCCATGCTGCTTCGCAAGGGACGGCTTGCACCTGTCACCCCTGGGCTTCCGGATATTGGCAAAGGCTCTTGCCACCCCCATAGTGCCTTTTTTAGGCAAGGCTCAAATTCTAAACCTACCACCCTAGAACACAAAAAAGGGAAAAAACTAAGGGTAATGCTGCTCAATGCCAGAAGTCTCAACCTCAAGATGCACGCACTCGAGGCCCTTCTCAGTATGGAGAACATCGATGTCTGTGCTGTGACTGAAACCTGGTTCAAGGCTCCTGAGAGCACCCCAGCACTACCAGGCGTTACCTCATATCATGCGCTCCGGCACCAAAATCCGGACAACGCCAAGAAAGGAGGGGGGGGTGTCTATATTCATCAAGAACACCCACACCTCAAGGTTGGTGGCAACGCACGATGCAACGGAGACCATCCAAGTGCAATTAACCATAGGCAAGACTGCTCTGCAATTTGTAGCATGTTACAGGTCACCCTCTCAATCTCAGGAACCTCACATAGCTTTCCTGAAAACACTGGAGGGGATAAATGTATCTCCAAACACCATCATACTAGGTGATTTCAACTACCTGAATATAGACTGGGATCACTACTCAAGCCCCAACATTCTAGCCCAAAGGTTCCTAGAGTTCATAAACTCAAATGCCATGGAACAACTAGTCACCATCCCCACAAGAGGAGATAACATACTAGATCTCATCATCACGAACATGGGGTCACAATGTTCAACACTTATACCCTTAACCTTATAAGGTATACCCTTCACTGGTGAGATCAGACCATAAACTAATCTCACTGGAAGTCCACATCCCGCCCCCACCTGAGATAAAAAAGACCACAGTGAAGAACTTCTCAAAAGCCGACTTCACACTTCTAAAGGCTAGTGTGGTCTCTTTTAAAGCCCCCGAGACTGCGGAAACCATTACTCAAGCCACTGAATCACTTACAAATGCCTTCTACCAGCACCTATAGGACTGCATGGATCAGGCTATCCCAAACAAAACAAAGACTCTTTGTACCAAAGGCAAGCGTCCAGTTTGGTGGACCCCAGCCATAAACAAGCTCTACAACAAAAGGAGGAAGCTACTACAAGACAGAGCAAAATCCTTAAAAGGGAAAACACCCTTGATCATTATAAGTAAAAAACTAAGATCTCTCATAAAATCATCCAAGGCAAATTTTGAGAGAAAAGTCGCTAAGGACTCAAAGGACAATCATAAGGCCTTCTTTAGCTATGTTAGAAACCTGGGAGGAAACTCCCAGATATGCTCAGAATTAGTTCAAAATGATGTAAAAATTACTGAACCTACAGACATTGCCAACATACTGGCTGACAGGTTCAGTGCAAACTTCTGCCCCCCTCCCCCCAAAAGGTGAGATATATATACCAGAGAATTATAGCCCCCCAAACATCTCAAATGCTCAGGTGAGAACTGCTCTCTCCAAGGCAAAAAACACAGCAACCATGGGACCAGATGGTGTCCCCGGATGTGTGCTCCACGAACTCAATGAGGAATTAAACCCACAGTTAGGGCAGCTGTTTAATCTTAGCCTCACCTCAGGATACGTGCCTAAGGAGTGGCGTACGGCAACTGTGGTCCCACTTCACAAAGGTGGTGCCTCCACCGACCCGGGAAATTACTGTCCCATCAGCTTGACAAGCTTGATCTGCAAAGCTATGGAGAGGATCATAATGGAACTCATAAATAAAGACATAGGAGACTTGCAGACTTTGGATCCGACCCAGTTTGGCTTTGTCAAGGGCAGATCATGCCTTTTAAACCTGGTTGACTTTTTCGAAACAGTCACCAAGGCCATTGATGAGGGAAAGGCAGTCCACACAGCCTACCTCGACCTGGCAAAGGCTTTCGACACAATACCCCACTCAGGTATCATTGAAAAACTCATCAGCTTAAATGTAAACCCATACGTCACAAGATGGGTTGCAAATTGGCTGTGACAGAACCCACAGGGTCAGAGTTGCTGGCGCCATGTCAGACTCAAAGCCTGTCACAAGTGGTGTCCCACAGGGCTCAGTCCTGGGCCCTCTCCTGTTCGGCATCTACTTTTCAGAAGTACAAGCAAACACAGGAGGATTATGGCTGACAAAATTTGCAGATGACTGCAAACTGGGCGCCATAGTTGAGAACACATCTGACACAGATATCCTTCAGAAGGGTCTTATAGAAATGGAAAACTGGTGCCAGAGCCATGGCCTAAAGTTAAACGCCAAAAAATGCATAGTCATACCCTTCGGGAAAAACAAGGTTACCCCTAGCTACCATATAGGCGGTAACCCACTAAGCACAGAAGAGGTTATCAGGGATCTGGGTACCCAGGTTGACAGTAACCTTTCATTTGACACTCACGTTGCCAAAGTAGTTAGGAAGACCTTCTACATTGTCCACCTGATCATGAAGGGATTCACATCTAGATCAAGGGAAGTCATCGTCCCCCAGTACTCATCACTCATCAGACCAATGATTGAGTACAATGCCCCATTCGGAATGTATCTGACACGACACCTGCAGCAACTGGAAAGGCCCCAAAAGTTCCTCACCAAAAAGATAAAGGGTGTCAAAAATATGCCCTATGCTGCCAGACTGAAGGAACTTCAGCTCTATTCAGTCGCTTACTGTCTGCTCAGAGTTGACCTGTGCCTGACATACAAGGCCATGTCCAACCCAGAATTGATGAACATGCTTCACCTCAAAAAATCTAGATCCCTCAGAACTACAAGGGCGGGAGACTTAAACCTTGACACGGTTATTAATAGGACATGTTGGAGGGACAGATTCATTACCCAGAGACTCCCTATGCTGTGGAACAAAATCCCGGTACATGTGAGGCAGAGCACCTCGCTGGCTTTGTTCAAGAGAAATCTTGACCAATGGATGGGAGATCGCAGATATACCCCAGGGATTATCTCAGTGTCACTGCTTGAGAGAGGCACAGCAAAATAATGGGCATAGTATCCTCCAAACTAAAGGGGTGGCGAAAGCCACAAAACTCTGGGCTAGGCTTATAAATGCCCTTGGGCAGATAGCCTAGTATGAACCTATGAACCTAAAAGGAAAGGCTCATATTTGTGCAAAACTGGTAGTTAATGATACCACATATACTGAGCCTGTGTAACTAGCTAACCTGTTGGCCATCAGGTTCTGTGAAAACTTCACTCCCCTGTCCCCACCACACATACTCTATGGCATCCCTACTACCTCTCCCCTACCTTGTATCTCTAAAGAGCAGGTCGTAAATGGCCTCTCTAAGACCAAAAACACTGCATCTATAGGACCTGATAACATCCCAGACTGCATCCTATATGGCCTCCAACATGAATTAGCAACACCATTGGGTATTCTTTTCCATCACAGTCTAATCACGGGCTTCATATGAGCTGAATGGAAAACAGTCACTGTTATTCCCTTGCACAAAGGTGGTATGTCCACTGACCCCAGGATCTATAGACCTATTAGCCTGACTAGCTGTATCTGTAAGGCCATGGAGCAAATCTTGATTGACCTTATAACAAAGATATAGCAAAGATATAGGTAATCTCCAAACACTTGACACTACTCAGTTTGGATTTGTCAAAGGGAAATCATGCCTGTTAAAGCTGGTGGACTTCTTTGAGACAGTCACAAAGGCCCTGGATGAAAGAAAATCTGTGCATACAGCCTACCTGGACTTAGCCAAGGTGTTTGACACTATCCCCCACTTGGGCATCATTGGCAACCTCACTCAACTAGCTATCAACCCTGATATCACTAGATGATTCAGTAACTGGCTCACTGATTGAACTCATGTAGTCAAAACAGAGGAATCCACCTCCAGCAGCAGACCTGTAACCAGTGGTGTTCCACAGTTTTCAGTCCAGGGACCTGCACTGTTTGGAATATATTTCTCCAAAGTACAAGCAAAAACTAAAGGTCTGTGGCTAACAACATTTGCTGATGACTGCAAACTGGTAGCGGTTATAGAATTTCCAAATAATGTCAATATCCTACAAGAGGCTGTTACATAAACAAATGATTGGTGCCAAAGTCATGGTCTAAAACTCAATGCAAAAAATGTATTATCATTCCTTTCAGTAAGAGCAATGTTTCTGCTAACTACCACATCAATAGCAACATCTTAAGTATGTACTCCATGGTGAGAGACCTGGGCACATAAGTTGACATGTACCTTACCTTTGACCACAATGTCTCCACAGTGGAGAGAATGGCATTCTGTCTTGCTCCTGCCATAAGTAAAGGCATTGTCTCCAAAAAAACGAAGTTATAACCTCCCTGTACTCTTCCCTCATCAGACCAATAATTGCGTACAATGCTCTTTTTGGTATGTACCTTTCCAAGCACCTGCAGCAATTGGAGAGACCACAAAGGTTCCTCAAAAGGAAAATTTGAGGTCTTCAGCATCTGTCCCATGGGGATTGTCTAAAATCACTGTCACTTTATTCTCTTTCATACAGACTATTCAGAAGTGATCTCTGCCTTGCATACAAGGCAATCTCTGACACTGCTTTACTGGAAATGCTGCATACCCATAAGTCAAATGGTACACAGGTTACTCACTCTAAAAACCTTAACCTGTTATGTGACATTAATAAAACCTGCTGGAGGGACAGATTTATCTCCCAGAGCTTACCACAACTTTGGAACAGACTCCAGCTTCATGCCAAACAGAACATCTCATTGGTCCTCTTCAAACATAATCTGGACGATTGGATGGATGACCATAAATTCACCCTGGGATTCCACCTATGCCCCTCTTGGAGAGGGGCAATAGGTACTGATCATGGAAATAAGGGTAAGAACTTGGCTAGGATTGTTAGGCCCTAGAGCCATTAGCCTACTAACTTCCCATGATCCTATGATCCCATAGGCTGATGCAAAATGCTGTGATTAACTTCCACACACACCAAGTTGGCTGCAGTGACAACAGTACCACTATCTATCTAGGTTTACATAACACTGCACAGCACACACACCAAGTTGGCTACCATCAGAAAAGAATCATCACCTGTCTATGTTTACAGACTACAAAATGCACAATGTATCACACATGCCATTGCTCAAGTCTGACATTAACTTGGCTTTAAGTAATGTTATGGTAGATGACATCAGCAGGCCTTTTGGAGGACAAGAGTTTGAAGGCCTGCAGCACCTGCAAGGCCCAAAATAATGCAAAAGTATGCCTGTTTGGGATTCACACTTGCTCTGTAGGCAGATACACACACACACACACACACACACACACACACACACACACGCACGCACGCACGCACGCACACACACACACACACACACACACACACACATTGTGGGCTGCAGTGAGATTAGAACATCAGCCTATATAGTTTTACACACTACAGAACTCAGTACTTAATGCACATGCCAAGCCTCAAGTCTGCTTTGTAAATGACTGCAGGTGAATTAATCCTAGAGGACATAAACAAGCCCTGTGTTGAACAGCTTGGGAGGCCTGTAGAGTCACATTGCTTCTTACTGTTATCTGCAGCTAGTAGCCTAGCAGTCAGAGAACTATTTTGTAGCATAGCTATGTGACAACAGTATCTATTTTGGGCATATGTGTCTGTTTGCATCTGGATAGCAAGCCTGTGGCAAAACTCATTTAGCCCTGTCAATAAATGAGCACACAACATAATACATTACACAACTTGTTCAGTTCTTCACAATACTGATCAGACTAATTATATTCATACATTTTCTAAGAATTCAGGTTTAATAGAGGAAGCAGTACTTAGACATTGGCCGGTTCTCACACTACACGAGGAATTAAGAGGGGTAATTCCTGATCACCCAAAATTTGTTAGACGCAGGGATACTAATATGAAAGAAATATTTGAGAGAAAACAGATGACAGGCACACCTGGTGATGGGCAGAAAAAGGGAACTTTTAAGTGTGGGATGTGCAAACAATGTAAAGCCATCATCAATAATGACACTTTATATATTCCATCAAGGAAATATGTATGTCAGGCTAATGGTTATTTCAAATGTAATGCAAAATATGTGGTTTATTTGGGTTCTTGCACAAAATGCCATAGTTTCTACGTAGGAAAAACGGAAAGGACACTCAGGCGTAGAATTTATGAGCATTTTTATGATGTTACTAAGAAAAAAGAATCCAATGCTTTTTACAAACACTCTGGTTTGTCCCAATATGGAAATCAAGTTTTGTGTTTTAGACCAAATAATGCCTGACAATAGGGGGGGCGATTGGGAGACTAAATTAGAGTTCAAGGAGCTGTTATGGCAGCTAAAATTAGATGCTGGTAAATGGCCCGGTCTTAATGACAGTGTAAATTTAAGTAGTGTCTTGAAACTAAGAAGGGCCAAATTATAGCATTAAAGCTGCTAAGAATTTATTTTATTTTATAAACACATGGTCTTGGATTTATATTTATTTATCTATTCATGTATAATGTGGTTTTACGATGTATATATTTATGATGTGTATCATATGCTTTTATAGTCAACATATTTAATATTCAATGTTTATCTTGTTATTTTTTAGTTAATTTAATAAGTTTGTTGAGATGTATTAGTTGATTAATAGGGCGTTGCAACTTTAAGCACTTATTCAGATGCCCTAATTCAATTGAAATAATTGATCACATGATTTATATATTTTTATTTAAATAAGGCTGAAGTTTTGATGGTTTTATCTTGATAAAGCTCAGTATGAACTGAGCGAAAGCGCTTGACAAATTTTGGTGTGTTTTGGTGTGATTTAATAAACCCATTGGACTTTATTCCTGGTTCCCTGGCTGGTACTTTGCTCTGACAGTAGGAAAGCTAGCAACCAGAACTGGGTCAAATACATGTAGGTGTGCCTGTCCAAGGCCAACACCATCAGGACTTTAGGAGTCCAAAGGGGTCTGTAAGACTTCACATATCCTTCCTGCAGACTCCATGGTAGTTAATTTTCTTGGATTTTCCATATTTTTGTGCAACCTATTTATTTTTAAGATCCTTTACAAAGAGTTTGATGTTGAAAGGCTGAGTGCCGATTGGCTCAGGGCCAGAATCTTTTGGTGCTCCACAAAAAGCACAGACGTTTCTGGCTGGTTGCTTTTGAATCAAGTGGTATGCTTGCAAGAAGATATGGGGTGATTTCCATCTAGACACAATCAGCAATGAAGATGAAAATCCTTTGGTGGAATCTGTCAGCCAAAAGCATATTTGTTGAGGATCTTTTTTGAGGACATCACCATCCTCAGAAAGAGGTCTCAATACTTCACAGCCAAAAACACACCTCACCAGTAAATGCAGTATAATGCACATCAAACAAGAATATTCCGATTTCAAAAAATTGCCAGAAGGATACTTACCACTCTGGAAGTTGCCTTGATGAGACCAATGAACTGACTACTAAACCCTGTGATGTGGCAATAAGAGAACTGGAGATACTGACTGGAGATACTGACAGCTGATCTCCCTTTTCTATCTGCTGCCTTACTTATGTTCTCAGTATAGACAGTGGAGCTGCCCCAGTCTGGGACATCTGAAGCTCTGCCAGTCTGGCTAGATGGGCAAATGTCTGTGGCTAATTCCCATCTATGGCAACTCAGTGAAGCAGAGCTTCCTATGATGAATTTTAACATACAATCAAAAACCAGAAACATGAACTTTATTAATCAAAAAATACAATAAATGACATATGAGTACTTTCCAATTATAAAAGACTTTCTTAAACAGTTAAAATAGCCTCCATACAGCTCAGACTTTTCTAGTCTTTGTATCTTGTGACATAAAGCAGATCAGTATTTCAAAGGCATGTATTTCATGGCTGGATTTAGACTATAATGCCCACTTAACTCTGGTAACACAATTGCATTTTTACTCACGTACCTCTGTATAATTTAGAGGATCCCCACCTCTTGCACCTTCACTTAACACCTGGAAAAAACAAAACTTAAAATCTTGTGCTTTACCCTTGTCTGCAACATATTTAGTCAAAAGGCAGTTATTTTGCTTAATATATGGTAAGATCAGAACAACCGTTTCTGACAGACTAGGTACACACATTCAGAAACCGTGTATGGGGTAAATATGTGTTTAATGGCTACTGCTTCAGCATTCCTGTGAGTGAGAAGGTTTATACGTTAGCCATTATGCAGACTGTACAACACAAAATGTGGTCTTTTTGGCTATTTGGATCCTAAGTTCTTTGTATATTGGAAAAACTAACTTGAAATGAAATAATGTACTGCTGAGCATGTTTATGACATCGGAAAGAAAAGTAAAAAGAATGCTCTGTCTTTTCAAGGCTCTCTATCATGTGATGTAAGCATATTTATGTTTAATTAATTGATTTGGTATGTTTAGTGGCTGTTTTTTATTTATTTTTATTATACTTAATTTTGGGTTTATACTCTGTTACACTAGTGTTTTGCATTTCCTCTTGAAGGCTCTACCAAGGAATTAGGCTTTTTCTGACATTCAGTAATTTATTTTATTGTATTTTTATCGAATGTATTGGGATGTATCCTCCTGATAGAAAAATCTAAGAGGTGGATTTTAGGCTCGCTGGTAATTTATGTGCTCGGCTTTTCCATTTTTTCTCTGGAACGTAAGTTTTTATTTTTAGGTTACAGCAGAGGGGGGCCAGATTAGTCTCAGTCAAAAAACAGTTATTAGGATAACATTTGCCTCAACCTACTTTGCTTTCTATTTCACCATGGATACCATACGTAATGGACAATTTCACCATGGATACCATGTGCAATGGAGGAAAAGAGCAAACCAGTCCTTGAGGCCATGGGTATGTAATGGCATTCAGACTATAATCAGGAGGGGGACGTTTGAGGGAAAGCATATGTAGGGTGTTTAGTATTGGGGAGGATGCAAATAGGTTACAGATTCTTACCCCCAATCTCTTTAAAATTCAGACTGCCATGTTGAGTATAACAGATCCCTTGTATGACATCAGGGGAAAAGAACTCCTTCATTCTGCCAGTGAGTATGAGCACTGCTGACAGAGGACAATGGATTTGAATTGCCCCTTAACAAACACTCATGGCTTTGTGATATAATATGAAGGAGGGAGTTCCTCCTTGCTTGTAGATATACTATACTGCAGCTAAGATGTATGAATGCACAACCACCCCTCCTACAAGAATGTAGTATTGAAAACCTTGAAGTAAATATAGTTTTGTTGTTGTTTCCAAAACATTGATAAACAAGTTGGATATGGAGGGGGTCCATATCCCCTAGTCTAACTGCTCTCCCTCCACTTTGGAGCAAAGTCATCTATGATCACTGCAACCAGTGGTTGGACCTTAACAAAGTGCCAACCTGAAAAAAACAAACTTTTCTTGAAATGAACAGCACAATGAGATGAAACCAGCACAGTTGAGACACACTGGCTATTTTATATCCATCCTCCTACCTGTCATATTCTGCTTTTGATCTATAACCTATCTCAATTTATTATGTAAGGTGTGCTCATATTGTTGTTGTTAAATGTTCCATTAATAAATGCTGTTCATATCTACTTATAAATTGTTTATTTATTTGACATTTGTTAACCAGGATAGTATATCTGAGCAAAATCCCTTTTTTAGTGGATGCCCAGGGAGAAAAGCTCCACAGTACAAGTAAGCAAATAAAGTTTACAAAACTGAAGATGAATACAGTGAAACATTTACAATAAAACAGTAAAGCAAATGGAGATAAAGCTCCGCAGTATAACATAGTAAGAGGCATTTTAACACTGAAGAAAAAAACAAAGCAAAGAAATATACAATAAAACATTTGAATGAATTTACATAATACATCGGGTTATCTTCAGAGGGCAATTGTACAATACAGAGCAGTTAAGTGATTTATGGTAGTAGGGAAGGGAGGAATAGAGAGGACAGTGATAGAGAAAGAGGTGGTTCATGTGGAATGATTACAGAGGCAAATCCATGTACTATTAAGGCACCTTTTGAGAGTTTTCTTGAATTTGTGGATGTAGGAAATGTTTCTAAGGTTCATGGGCAGCTTGTTCCATGCAAGAGCAGGGAAATAGCTGTAGAGATTCTGTCCAATAGATTTTTTTAGGTTTGTGAATTTGTAAGAGACATTGGTCACATCTTTTGAGGGATCAAGGGGCTTATAGAGGGAGACAAATGAGGAAATGCTAGGGTAAGAGGAGGGCTTATTCAAAATAGTATGGATAATGAGACGTTGGGTAAATAAGAGTTGGTTAGGAAACTCTAGCCAGCTGAATGTCTGAAGAGTGTAACAGTGGTATGATCTTGATGGCAGATTGACTGAAAATCTAGCAAATTTGTTGTAGGTGGTTTCAAGTTTGGAAAGTAGTGAAGACTGTAATTTGGTTAAAATTTGAGAGCTGCAAAAGAGGTTGGGGAGAAAGGTAAGCTTGGGCTAGTGAGATCCTGGAGTTGGGTGTGAGAAACCTTTGTTTCTATAGAGTAAACCAAGCTTTTGGTGGGATTTCTTGATGCAGTTAAGTACATGAAAGTCAAATAACTGAAACTTGCATTGTTAAATCTTATTTATTGTTTTGTGTAAATTCATGGGGACATTTTCTCCTTGGGCCTCCAATAAAAAGGGGGTTTGCTCAATCAATCATCTTTATAAATTAATAAATGGACTAGCAGAAGTATTAAATGGCTCCAGCTGTTGTAACCATTGACTTTAAGTGATAATTGAATTTTTCTCATGTGGTATCTCATATGACAAACTATGTGAATGGAAAATACATCTGCTTTGGTGCCTTCAGGCACATGACAGCAGCCCGGGCCTTGGCAGACAAGAGATGATGTACTGCTGGAGGACTTGTGGAGGTACTTCCAAGGGACCAAAACTGAGACAGGATGTGGTATTTAAGGAACAGTCTATGAATGTAAGTATTTAAGCATCCTGGAGGTGGAACTTTTCTAGTCTGATGATGAACCCCCCCCCACACACACACAAAAGAACAGAACAATGTGAGCAGATGGTCCCTTCATCTAAGCATACTGCCTTTGCAGGTGGCAGTAAAGAAACAGTCATCTAGATTTGAGAAACACGTGTTTCCCTGCAGCTGCAGGTGAATTGCAACAGTGGCCATGCATTCTATGAACACCTTGGATCTTATGGTGAGCCTGAAAAGAAGTGCAGCAAACTAGTAATAACTGGCTCACAAAAGGAAACGGTGGAATCTTTGGGGCAGCTAGTAATCTTTATGACAGAGTAGGGGCCTTTCAGATCTGAACAATACACTGAGTCTCTTCTTTTCATAGGCTTGGAAAAAACAGACTGAATGATGGCTCTGAAAAAGGGCTCTTTGGGAACATAGAGGTTTAAGCTGCTGACATCCAGTACAAGCTTGAGGTCCATTTTTTTAACACTAAAAAGAGTATGGAATCATATCTTACTTCTTGTTGGTCATAGCAGACCACTTTGATTCCTGTTTTTTGGGAATTTTGTACACACCCTTCCTTGCCCTTGCATTTGATTGGGTTTGGCACCTTGCATATGGAGTAATGGTTCCTGTGGGGGCTGATAATAGGAATGAATATAGCCGTTTTTATTTGGACAGTCAACCATACATGTGGAGTCAAGGTTGTTGGGAAGGGTTGATAGAAGGAATGGATATAGTTGTTGATGGCTACATCCATAGCTATGCCCCTAAACTAATGACCTTGTTCTAAAGAGGGAAGTGCTCAGACCTGACTCCAGCAGTATTCTGCTTACGGGTTGCAGTTTGAAACAAACAGAAGTTAATGCTGGCTGTTCTGTGTTTGTTCTTTCTCTTTCACAGCTTTTAAGAAATTATCTGTTTTAGACTAAACAATTAGATGACTTTAAATGATGTGTCAATAAAAATCTTCTTGTGTCCTTTAAATGGGAGAGGATGTCCTGCACAATCAGGAATGATGATGTACAGTGATATCTGTTCCTACTACTACTACATGATCTACATCTTCTGCTCTGTTAGAAGTTATAGCTATCATAAGGTTTGATTGTTTATGTTGTTTTTATGTGTATTTATTCACCTATTAACCAGGCAGGTGGGCTGTTTTGAAAATTCTTTTTAGCCACGACTCAGGCCATAGGCATACAAATCGCAGTCAATTTGAAATACCGGATTTGACACATTAAGTAAAGAATATAGCATAGAAGGAATGCTGGAGTAGATACAGAACATAACAAAATTAAAGTGTAGCAGCAGACAAAGTGCACTAAATAAGGCTGATTACTTCATTATCTACAGATTTTCATTACAGAGAACAAAAACATATATCACCACGTACTGACTCTAGCACTTCACATACAATACCTGCTGCATATTTTTGACAGAAGACAATTAAGTAAATTTAAAAACAAAGTAATGAATCCATGTATAGAAGTGCAGATTATAGAATAACCTTAAGCTGGGAGTGCAGGTACTCAGAGAATAATAGGGGTGAAATCTGCTGTACCGTATCTTGTGGATTTAAAGAGTTTACATTCACATAGTAGATAAAGGTGGTCTTTGAGATTAAGATGGAAGATAGACAGACTGATCTGATTAGGAATGCCAGGAGAGAGTTTATTCCAGGAGGTTTAGGAGTTTCTTCTGAAAAAGTCTTTCTCACCATCTTTGAGAAAAAATAAAAAAAAGTATTACCACTGCCTGTTTGCCCTGAGAGTGCCATTTAAGGGTATAAGTCAATCACTTGGTATTAAACCTACTGGCTAATGTGAGGGTAGGGAGGGCAGTAATGACAGTTAAGGAATTTTAAACATCAGTCAGACTAAATGCAGGATAGATCTCCCAGTGGTAGGAAGACAGCTGTTGTTTTTTCTTAGCTATACACTCTGATGTTCTATAGTACCTTCTAGCTTAACAATCCTGCGGATCTTGTTTGTAGCTATCTCCAGTAGTCTGATGTTTCACAAGGAATGCAGATGGTAAGGCATATCCCAGTATATGGAGAAGAATATGAACTCAAGATTCAAATATTGACCACTACAGCTATTATTTTGACTGTGTTGATACCCTGCTGACTAAAAAGATGCCAACCAAAATGAATCTGAGATTACCTGAAATGTGCACAAGTCTCCATGGCTTACATTGCACTTACAGATCATGATTCTGCAGTGCCAATAGCATTCTTCGAAGACATGAAGAAGCTTTGTGAAAAGACTTCTTAAAATACATTGAAGTGGTCTGTGAATAGAATCCACTGTGATACTTTTCCAATATCTATATATCTATCTACACACATATATATATATATATATATATATATATATATATATATATATATATATATATATATATTTATATATATAATCACAGAACTTTTGACATCTAAAGAGTATTGCTAGCATTCATTTCTGTATTTGTGCACAGTGTGTGTCTCTCTATATCATTTAGTGTCTTAGGCATATAATACAAACATAATACAACATATCTGTTCTCTTGTAACAAAACTGCTCCTAGCCCTTGCAGACTTGCATCAACATGAGGGATTCTAGATAGTGTCACATCAAAGTATTTCAGAGTTGGTCTTATTGTCACTAACCTTTTTAGTAATGTAAAACTCTTTTCTTGACCTGGTGAACAATACAATGCTATTTCATGCTCTAGCTGCGTTCTTAATGACATTTTGATCTCTGACAAATGATGAATAAATTTTGACAGATATTGTGTTATTCCCAAAAATTACATTAAAATGATTTGTTAATATGTTTCTAACATATTTACAATACTACTACCTTGTCAGTATCAGGTTAAAGACATTTTATCGCCAAATGTCCCACATAAAGAAAAGACGCACATCTAGTATTTGACCTGTTGAGCTTCAAACACTGAAATCACAATCTGTCTAGCAACTTCATTAGCCATCTATCATATTCCTACTTCATAACATTCAAGTTTCAAATACTGACCACTTCATCTAGCTTTTTGACTGTGTCTGCTACAGCTCTCTGGAACACTCCCACTGCTGATGAGATTGCTAAAGGTAATTTGAATGATCTATATCAACCTAGGGGTATATAAATAGTGCACAGTTTGGAACTAGCTTAATCGAGCTTGAACTGTAAACAACTTTATGTTGTTTTAAGCACTGATTAAACCATACGTTTACTATTTTGTGACAATTTGGAGCACATAGTACTCTCTTGATCCATTTGTTAGGATCTTGTGGATTAGTACACATTCTCACTTGTCCTGATTCAAAATTGTATAGATCATTCAGATTACCTTTTGGGATCTCATCAATTCTTGCCTTAAACATTATAGGAGCTCTATGAGGAACATTGATCACTGTAACTTCCTCAGGTGATAAAGGTATATGAAAATCAGCCTGCAGATATCATAAGCCCTAGAACAGATAATGTTACATCTCTAGAATATTACTCATATTCTGCACTACAACCACTGTAATCTGTGACTTATACTTCTATACTTAAAAAGAAATGTTAATTATAGACTTTTCTGTCTATTTTAGGTTGTTTTCTATCAGTCTTCTGAATGCTTACAATTTTCATTAAATTCTGTACTCTGCATTCAGCATTTGACTATCCTTGTATACATTAGCATTAAAACTGCTTGGATATTTAAAATGGCTGTCTGTAACAGTGCTGCTCTGTCTAACAAACCTTCTCACAGCTCTAAGTCACAGGCTTCCTTTTCAAGTCTTCAGTAACAGTAGACTACACACTCTAACAGTTTTTTATCACTCAGTCCAGGAAAAAAAAACAACTAATTTTTTCATATGGATCTCTACTTAGGTTACTTAGTTGTTTTAATTGAATTTGCAAAGCTGCTTTCTGAAACAATAGGTCACATAGGTTCATAGGTTCATAGGTTCATACTAGGCTATCTGCCCTAGGGCATTTATAAGCCTAGCCAGACTGTGTTTGGCTTTCACCACCCATTTTAAATTTATTTTGCTATGCCCTTTTTCGAGGTTAGTATACTGTGCCTCTGTCTAACAGTTACACAGAAGTGATACCCGGGGTAAACCTATGATCTCCCATCCACTCATCAAGATTCCTCTTGAAGAGAGTCAATGAGGGACTCTGCCTAACCTGGACTGGGATTTTATTCCAGAGTGAAGGGATCCTCTGGGTTATGAATCTGTCCCTCCAGCATGTCCTATTTATTTCAGTGCTGAGGTTCAAGTCTCTCGAGCATGTAGCTTGATGGGATTTGGATTTTCTGAGGTGCAGCATGTCCATTAATTCCGGGTTGGACATGGCTTTATACGTCAGGCACAGATCGCCTCTGAACAGGTGGTATGCCACTGAGTAGAGCTGGAGTTTCTTTAACTGGGCAGCATATGGCATCTGTTTGAGCCCTTTGATCCTCTTGGTGAGGTATTTTTGGGGTCTTTCCAGTTGCTGCAGGTGTCTGGTAAGGTACATCCCAAAAGGGGCATTGTACTCAATTATGGGCCTGATGAGGGATGAGTAAAGAGGCACGATGATCTCCCCTGATCTAGATGTGAATCCCTTCATGATTAGGTGAGCTATATAAAATGTTTTTCTAACCACTTTGGCCACGTGGTTGTCAAATGAGAGATTGCTATCAACTTGGGTCCCCAGGTCCCTAATTACCTCTTCTGTACTTAATGGATTACCACCTATGTGGTAATTTGTGGGCACTTTGTTTTTGCCAAAGAGGATAACTATACACTTTTTGGCATTTAGCTTGAGGCCATGGCTCTGGCACCAGTTGTCTGTTTCTATGAGGCCCTTTTGGAGGATGCTTGTGTCGGCTGGAGAGTCGATTATGGCGCCCAGTTTGCAGTCATCTGCGAACTTGGTCAGCTACAGTCCTTCCGTGTTGGCCTGTACCTCTGAGAAATAGCTGGCATTTTCTATTTTCATATACACAATCCAAACATACTTGACCCAAAGGCTTAGACTTGTGACCAGAATTAGACAGTGAAATGTGTGCACACTTATATATTTTGCAGTTTAACTGCAATCTTTTACAAGCAGATTTTTACTATTATATTGCATTCTGCAGCTGTGTCCAGTTTACAAACAAACATGTTGCCTTTCATCCACAGCTTTTCAGACCAAAATTAATGTCTGTACTCACTGTAGTTTAGATATTTTCTGCACATTCTCTCTGCCATCACTGAAAGCACCAGGACTGCAATTGGTGCAGTGTATTTGGAGAATGTACTTCAAAAATATCTCAAACTTTTCCGATTTTGACTCATCTCTTATCTCAACACCATTAACATTTTGCTGCTGCACTTGCTTCCACTTTATATTAACTCTGTTGGAATGCTTATCGCCTCTACAGACTTTGCAAACTTGATTTTTAGTTTTGCAGTGTATCTTTGAATTTGCAGAGGGTTAGCCAAGTCGATCCTTGCTGTTTAAATTTTATTTGACTATTTTAGTAAATCTAGGCTTTGTTCCATTACAATTTTTTATCTGTGATTCTTATTTTACATACTTTTAATTCTTCTGTGATGCTTTTTAAATTGTACATTTGACAGTTTACTTGCTCTATATACTGTACATATATGTCTTGTTCGAATGATAATCTTTCTTCAATAGTCTAATTTTTGTGAGGCAGATTCCTTCTGACTCCACAGACAGTTCTGTGTCTAATAAATTAATTAGCAAAGTCACCAAATAAAATTCAGTCTTGTGTTTCTGTTCAAGATGAATGGCATAAACATCTACACTCTCTTGAACACCTTCATTTTTATTAAAAAAAATAAATGTTTCACATATGGAAGATTTTTCTTTCCTTACATAATATTTGGATTTTGCTTATGAAACTGCAGTTTTGTCTTTTTCATTCTCTGTAGAAGTAGGTGGCTTGGTTACTTTGATTGCTTTCTATCCCCCGGAAAGGCCTATAGTAAGACATTTACACAACTGAGCAGTTCAGAGACTCACTTATTTGCATCAGTTACTTGAAGTGCACATTCACCCCTTGCTTTCAGTGGGTGAGATCAACTAAAGGTAAGTGCCAGGGAGTTTAGCAGCAAGGTAGTAGTAGTGGAGTGCATGTGTGAGAGTGTATGCAGAAACATTGGTGTTTCAGGTGAGTGCATTTTTTTGTGTGTGGGTGTTTGTGTCTATGCTTCTGTCTGTCTGTGTGGTCACAGTAGGGGCTTAGTTAGAAAACAAGTAGTGTGTGTGTGTGTGTGTGTGTGTGTGTGTGTGTGTGTGTGTGTGATCACAATAGGGGCTTAGCTAGGAAATAGTGTAGGTGTGTGTGTGTGTGTGCGTGCGTGCGTGTGCATGCGCGTGCATGCATGCGTGTGTGTGTGTGTGTGTGTGTGTGTGTGTGTGTGTGTGTGTGTGTGTGTGTGTGTGTGTGTGTGTGTAAGTAAATGTGCATGTGTCTGTCTGTCTGGTGTTTACAGTAGGGGTTTAGTTAGGAGACAGGTAGGGTTGGTATATATGTGTAACCATATATAAACATATGGGTGAATGGGTGAGTGTGTCTGTGAGATCAGGTAGGTGGGGGCCGTGTGCATTCATACATTTGTGAATGTGTGTTTGTGTGTGTATGGGGTGACCATCATATCTCCACACTCCACCCAAACTAGTGAACAAATCCACGATAACTGAGGGATGGGAAACATGAGACACCAGGGATACACTTTATATCATACCCCAAAGGTATTTAAAAAGATAATAGAACAAGTGTTGCCGTAGGAAAGACATGGGGCAGGGGAACACTGGATACCAGGGATACACTTTATATCATACCCCAAAGGTACTTAAAAAGATAATAGAACAAGTGTTGCCGTAGGAAAGACATGGGGGCAGGGGAACACTGGACACCAGGGGTACACTTTATATCATACCCCAAAGGTACTTAAAAAGATAATAGAACAAGTGTTGCCATAGGAAAGACATGGGGCAGGGGAACACTGGACACCAGGAATACACTTTATATCATACCCCAAAGGTACTTAAAAAGATAATAGAACAAGTGTTGCAGTAGGAAAGACATGGGGCAGGGGAACACTGGACACCAGGGATACACTTTATATCATACCCCAAAGGTACTTAAAAAGATAATAGAACACGTTTTGCCATAGGAAAGACATGGGGCAGAGGAACACTGGACACCAGGGATACACTTTATACCATGTCTTAAAGGCACTTAAGATTTAAGCCCTGTACCTTTAATATTCACAAACAACTCTTTAGCAGAGCTGTAGCCCTCTGCCCTAATACTCGACACATATCTCTCAACTGTCCAGATTTTCACAGAATGTCCAGATTTTTGCCTCATAATTTTGGTCTGTTCTTCATAAATTTTGTGGTTTTCTGGCAAATCATTGAGAACTGAAGCAATTAAATAATGACAGACTTTTGAGTTTCAGCCTTCATATCCTTTAGAAAATGTAGACTAATGCAAAGCCTGTTATTCTAGCAATGTTTGAAGTTTATACGAGCAAAAATTAAAATATATCCCTATTTTGGGTCTTTGTCCCCCTATTGTTTTTGGCATTGTCCAGATCTCTTGTACTAAGAGGTTGTGAGATATAATTAGACATCAGGGATATTTTTACATATTGTCATAATTCTTGGGGGAAAAAACATTAAAATAAAAGGTGGGGGGAGTTTTAAATT
This sequence comes from Protopterus annectens, assembly GCF_019279795.1. Lineage (NCBI taxonomy): Eukaryota > Metazoa > Chordata > Ceratodontiformes > Protopteridae > Protopterus > Protopterus annectens. Next base: position 889,981,304 of record NC_056739.1, read on the forward strand.
CTGCACCCATGGCACATACCCAACTTGTTAGCAAAATGTTGGTCTCTTAACACACTTCCTTAAGTCTTTAAGAAAAAAAAAAGTTCAACTAAAAGGTTGGAGTGAGTAAACCATACACCCTTGGCATAGAAAACAGCTTGAAAAGTCAGAGCTTTAACCTTCCATACTAACTTAGGAGGGCTTCTATTCAAGTGTATTTTATCCACTATTAAGAAGCATGTAATTCTAATGTGTGGCACTATTCACTAGCAGCAATGGTTTGTAATTTACAAGAGACAGGGCATGTATGAGAAGCAAAATCAGGAAGATTATGTAAAACCAGGGACAGTTTTAGACTATCACTATTACATGGACAGACTCGCTTAAAAGTTAATACAGCAACAGGTCTAGCAATATCATGCACTTTACGTATAATAAAAAGAAAGAATCTCTAATGTCTGGAACTATTGACTGCGCAGGGAGAAAAACAAGAAGCTCCATCAGGGATGTTCTGTCAACTCAGGGATAGGTGTGTGTGTGTGTGTGTGTGTGTGTGTGCGTGTGCGTGTGCGTGTGCGTGTGTGTGTGTGTGTGTGTGTGCGTGAGTGCGTGAGTGCGTGTGTGTGTGTGTGTGTGTGTGTGTGTGTGTGTGTGTGTGTGTGTGTGACTCTGAATATGAATGACGGGGTGACCTATACCAACATTATGTATGGGCTGCCAGTGGTGAAAGGTGTGCCTGCCCACCTTACTTATGTGCAATAAACCTGTCCCTAACCTTAACTCTACACATAACCTTATGAAAACCCCTTCCCCTAACAGTACCACTATTCAGACAAATTTGGTCTGAAACTGTATATGTGTTTTTTATTATCAGAAAAGAAGACTGCTTGTTTACTTTCTCAATATTTTTTTATTGTTTAATTTTATGAATTATCAGTGTACTTTGATGTGCAGAGTTAAAAATAGTGTGTGTTAATATTTCTGCATGTTAATTAATACCAATACACCCATTTATATGTACACACACACACACACACACACACACACACACACACACACACACACACACACACACACACACACAAAACACCAAACAGTGCACAGAATTTTCAAAATAGTCAAATTTAAGGATCGAGTTAGCATATTGTCAGAAAATGAAATAGTAATTCCATGCTCTTACAGAAATTTAGCAAGAGCACCTTTAGTTGCATGGCATCCCATTGTTCAATTTAATGGCACCTTCCACTTGATATTTTAGTTATGTAGACTGTGGAAATTTAAGAAGCTATATACAGAAATAAATTACAGTATAAATGGGAAAAGGGGTTGTGGATGGATGGATGGATGGATGGATGGATGGATGGATGGATGGATGGATGGTTGGATAGATAGACAAATGGATGGATGGATGGTTGGACAGATGGATGAATGGATGGATGGATGCAAAGGAACAACATAAGCTGCTTTTAGAACCTTGGAAACTAGTTCCTTGATGACTTGTGTTTGATCAGCCAAGTGATTTTTCAGTCACTTATACGATCTATAGTACAGACATCTGTGTGGGATGCTTTGCTGGTTAGATGGCTTTATGTGGTATGCATCCCTAACACATTTTAGTTTTTACCATTTTTAGTAAATCTTGGCTTTATTTTGACTTAATTTTGATATCTGCTTATTTGCTAGTGTTCGTGGGTTTTACTACACTTGATGCATAAAGTCAGTATAAATTGGAAATAGGATATTACAGAAAGTTTTACAAATGGTTATCAGTGATTTGCCAGTAAGAAACTTGGATGGCTGAATCTCTCCTCTTTGCACTTCTACAGTTACATATACTTTGAAATGCCAGAGTGCTGAAGCAGTAGAGTCCAGACTATGGACTCCAAAAATATGTAAAGTTAGCATTTTTGCAGAAGGTGGATTGTAGACTCTAAACTGGGCATAGGTGCGAGAGTGTGTACATATGTGTGGTATGGAAGAACTACTGCGGTACGGCTAACCACCCAGTGGTGGAAACACTGGGTATTGTCAATTGTCACTGTTGATGTGACAGCCCGACCCCATGCACAAAAATGGGAAAAAGTGGTTTCTGGATGGAAGGATTTTACATTTCTGGAATAACCTGTTTTGTAAATTTGAGAAATGCAGTGCTGGGGTGACTTCATGACAGGGGTTCTGTACAGTTTGAAACAAAACTGACAATGCTTTGCAGCACAGTTTAGAATTAAATAAGATCCAAGATCTGTTTAAATGAAAGACTGAATGCAATATTTCCTTTTGCTTTGATTGTCATTGACTTACTTCCAACTCAGAAGTGTTTCCAGCTTTGTCTACAAAGTAACTAATACTCTTTGTATTTTCATTCTAAATATATTTCAGGTAAGTTGGCACATTATATTTTGCCAGCTTATCATATGAGTGATTAAAGCCTTTCCTGTATGTGTCATGTGTGTATTTCTGATTTTGAGTTGGGTGTCTGGTATGGCCTGCATGTTGTACAGAATGTTAAGTGTAACGCATCAGATGGTGTCTACTCCATCTATGCATCAATAGAAAATAATCACTTCTAACACTGTAACTCTCTGCACTGCTTTATAGCTGTATATGGGTAAGTGACTTGTAGCACTTACACCATGTGTGACACACAAAAATGTATTTTAAAGACCCAAACCTTTTCTCCTCTCAGACCTCTACAAAGACCTGAAGCCAACTCTGTTAGCAAAATAAATAAACGTGTTTATTGAATTTGCTTATGGTTGATTGTTATAGGACTTATAATAGTGGATGCAATAACGCAAGGTTAGAACTGTGTGCGCGTGTGTGTGTGCATGTGTGTGTGGTTGGAGCACAATGAAATTTCTGCATTAGGTAGAAGATGGATGCATTGAGAAATGTTATGGCATTACTAATGGATATAAGATGAAAATACAACAAGAAAAGTTCTAATTGTAGGAGACAAAATTTTAAGGAAGCTAGAGAAAGATCGAGTAATCTAAATAAAAAATGCTGAAGGACCATTGCAATAAATAATAAGACCTTTACAAATAGAGGAGGAGTATTTGGATTAAGAGGCATTGATGACATAGTGATAGTGATTACAGGATAGAAGTAGATGTTATGCACTGTATGTATTAAGGGGTGTATGACTCAGGGCATTATGGAAATTACAGGGAAGGTATCTGGAATGAGCCACAAGATGAGAAATTAAGTTACTTAAGGAAGTAATGGATATCAGATGATACAATAAATGCAAATCACTAACAAAGGAAAATGATTAAGTAAAAATATACAGATAACCAAAGAAAGACAGAAGTAAGCATGGAAAGTTGTTAGAAAGGGGTGCAGTAAAGAGCAGTGTGGATACAATGAAGGAGTTAACAACCAAATGCAAGCTATTGTACTTAGTGATCACAGTTATGAGATGTTAAATTATATGAGGGAAGACGGTGTTGTTACAGAGAATGGTAGTGATTGGATAAAATCAAACATGAAGCCAAAGGAAGGTGGAATAAAGACAAAAAAGGGTAAGATCAAACATGGAGCCAATTAAAGGTGAAATAAAGACAAAAAGGGTAAAATCATATATGGAACCAGTTAAAGGTGGAATAAAGACAAACAGGATAAAATCAAATACGGAGCCAAAGGAAGGTGGAATAAAGACAAAAAAGGGTAAGATCAAACATGGAGCCAATTAAAGGTGAAATAAAGACAAAAAGGGTAAAATCATATATGGAACCAGTTAAAGGTGGAATAAAGACAAACAGGATAAAATCAAATACGGAGCCAAAGGAAGTGGAATAAAGACAAAAAAGGGTAAAATCATATATGGAACCAGTTAAAGGTGGAATAAAGACAAACAGGATAAAATCAAATACAGAGCCAAAGGAAGTGGAATAAAGACAAAAGGGATAAAATCAAACATGGAGCCAAAGGAAGGTGGAATAAAAACAAAAAAGGTGAAATTAAACACGGAGTCAAAGGAAGGTGGAATAAAAACAGACAGCAGAAAATCAGACATGGAGCCAGTGAGAAAAAGGGAATAAAGGCAAACAGGATAAAATCAGACACGGAGCCAGTAAATGAGGAAATAAAGGCAAACAGGATAAAATCAAGCATGGAGCCAGTAAAGAGTAGAATAAAGATAAATAAAATAAAATCAAGCAAGGAGACAGTGAATTGAGGATGAAAGACAACACTGTGTGAAAGGACTACCTGTTGATTAATAGGAAGATCTGTATCAAAGAGGAGAAATATCTGATAAATCCTACACAGAGTTCAATGGTTTAAGTGAGCATAGATTGTAAAAAGACTTTAACGGGCATGGAGGTTATGATAATCCATATACTTGGGATAAGATTACATATTTTATACTCATGTAGACTTTTTGGATTAGAAGACTAATGTAGTAAATCATCTTGGTAAAACTGATGTTCATGGGAGTAGTGAAAAGTAATTATATGCTAAGTTCGTGTTAGTAGGTAATGAGTGCCAGCATTTCTGATACCTGTCAGTAAGTTCTTAGTGGTACTGCAGAGCACAGCAACAATAAAAAAATGTAGAAGGTAACTGAAGGTAACAAACAAAATACTGATGCAGAGATAATGCACTCATTATAGAGGCTGGAGGTTTTTCTGAGCGGGAGATAGCTTACTTGAAAGAGATGGCTGGTACATTGTAAAGGAAAGGAAGAAAACATTAAAGAGATGTATTAGTAAGTTACTCATTGAGAAGAAATTAAGGAGTGAACAGTTTCTGAAATCAGGGGAAGAGGATGGGTGGAATGCAGAAACCAAAATATGTGGTCAAGGGCAGAATGAAAATAAAAGAAGAGTATAGGGGGGAGTGATGGAGATTGTTTGTGTTACAAGAGGAAAGATAAACTTGGGTGGTAATGCTAAAAACATGAGTTAAGTATTAATAAAAGCAGTACCTGGCCTGGTGTAGATAATGCAGGGCAGGTTCATCTAAGATCAAGAAGAAACAGAAAAAGTACAGTACACATTATTATACACTTGGGTTTGACTGTCTTGAGAGCTAGTTCACTTTCTCTGCACAAAATGAAGCAGAAATTTCACGATTTAATTTGAATTGTGAAGAGATGGGCAAAACACGAGAGATTTTTTTGTTAAAGACATAATTAGGATTTATATGACTGGCTGTTGGAATTTGGCATTTTTGGAGGAATGAGGGTATTAGGAGTGCAGGAGGAATAATAAAAGGTAAACAGTACATTCAAAGTGGCAGAAAGGGGTTAATTGAAAGTGATAAGAATATGCCCAAAAGAGGTCTACGCAAATTTGCCAAAAGAAGTCTATTTTAACTTAAATTGGAGAAAGAAAAGTAAAATATACTAGCCAACTAAGTAATGTAGAAATCAAGACAGTCTTTAGGGTAGTGTTCACACAGGTAGCAGATCAGCTGTGAAAGATGAGTGCTGGGAAGTTTAGGAAGAGGAAAACTAAGAAGACCTGAAAAGTAATGAGGAACAGTGCAAGAGCTCTGCGATAAAACATCAGCTTACAGCTTTACTTATTGAGGGTCATGCAGAAACAGCAGAGACTGCACACATATGAGCAGATAAAGACATATGGTGCTAATTGTAAATACAATGGTATAGCTCTTGTTAGATGGACACACAGGGTAAGGATGATGTAACTTTCTATAAGAAATGTTAATAAGTTCATAGGTTCATAGGTGTGTACTAGGCTAATGGCCCTGGAGCCTTTACAAGCCTAGCCCATAGAAGTGCCCTGGCATCGTGCCACCCAACGTTAGTTCCCAGTGCCTCTATCAAGTAGAGCCACTGGAGTGATCCCTGGGGTAAACTTTCTGTTTCCCATCCACTCATCAAGATTTCTCTTGAAGAGGGCCTGTGAGGTGCTCTGCTTGACATGTATGGGAAGTCTATTCCAGAGCATGGGCAGTCTATGTGTTATGAATCTCTCCCTCCAGCATGTTCTGTTGATTATAATAATGAGGTTGTGGTCTCTGAAGCATGTGGTGTGGAGGGATTGGGATTTCTTTAGATGTAGCATTTCTAACAGAGCTGGGTCAGACATGGCTTTGTAAGTCAAGCAGAGATCGCCTCTTAGTAGACGGTATGAGACAGAGAATATCTGGAGTTTTTTGAGTCTGTACATGAAGGGCATGTGTTTAAGGCCTAGAATCCTCTTTGTGAGGTACTTTTGTGGCCTTTCCAGCTGTTGCATGTGTCTAATGAGGTGCATGCCAAATGGGGCATTGTACTCGATGATTGGCCTAAAGAGGGAAGAGTAGAGAGCGATAATGGCCTCTTTCTTCCTGGATGCAAAGCCCTTGGTGATGAGATATGCCACATAGAAGGACTTTCTGACCACAGTGGCAATGTGGTGGTCAAAGGAGAGGTTGCTGTCAACCTGTGTCCCCAGATCTCTTATACTGCCTTCAGTGTTCACTAGGCTCCCATTGATGTAGTAATTAGTGGGAACTGAGTTCTTTCCAAAGGGGATGACAACGCATTTTTTGGCATTAAGCTTATGGCCATGGTTTCGACACCAGTCATTGATCTCAGTGAGACCTTTCAGTAGGATGTCTACATCACTTGGGGAGTTAATAATGGCTCCCAGCTTGCAGTCATCTGCGAACTTGGTCAGCCAAAGTCCATCCATGTTGGCATGGACTTCTGAGAAGTAGATGTCAAACAGGACTGATAAATGTGGGACTCCACTCATGACTGGTCAGCAGTCTGACTTGGAGTCCGCTACTTTCACACTGTGGGTTTTATCTGTGAGCCAATTTGCAACCCACCTAGTGATAAAGGGGTTGATGCCTAGTTTGGTCAGTTTATCAATAATTCCTGAGTTGGGATTGGTATCAAAGGCTTTGGGCAGATCGAAGTAGGCTGTATGAACTGCCTTACCCTCATCCACAGCTCTGGTGACTGACTCAAAAAAGTCAACCAGGTTGAGCAGGTATGATCTACCTTTCACAAAACCAAATTGCGTGGGATCTACAGTTTGGAGATTCCCTGTATCCTTATTAATCAGGTCCATGGTGATGCGCTCCATAGCCTTACATATCAAACTCATCAGGTTAATGGGGGGGCGATAATTCCCAGGAACTGTAGTCGGTCCCCCTTTATGGAGAGGGATGACTGTAGCAGCGTGCCATTCAGAAGGGACAAAGCCTGAGGTGAGGCTGTGATTGAACAGGGCACACAGATGTGGTGCCAGTTCACTTTGTAGTTCATGTAGAACACAGCTAGGGATATTATCAGGTCCCATGGAAGCTGTATTCTTGGCCTTGGACAATGTGGCTTTAACCTGTACTGCAGTAATGCTGGGTGCTTGGCATTCCTCCGGTATTGTGATTGGTCCTTTAGTGGGGGAGAGAGGGGTACAGCTGGTACTGAATCTGTCAGCCAGTCCTTTAGTGGGGGAGAGAGGGGTACAGCTGGTACTGAATCTGTCAGCCAGTACGTTGGGAATATCTTTTGACTCAGTATAGGAGGTACCATTGTACAGTAACTCAGAACAAACCTGGATATTGCCATGGAGATTCCTGTACAAGCAATTGCATTGATAATTTATTTATATAAGACAAACCAGTGGGAGATTAATGTGCTGATGCAAAGATTTTAAAGGATTGTTGAGGAAATGGAGGATTATGTGGATCAGACAGGTGTACAAAAGATGCTTTCAGCACAGAGTAGGGATGGTGATAATTTCTATGGAAAAGATTGATAAATTGTGCAGACTATGGCTTTGATAAGATAAATGACAAACCAGTGGGAGATTAATGAACTAATAACAAACATCTGAAAGGATTTTTGATGAAAATAGTAGAGTATTTTGGACCCAATCATATGTACAAAGGCACTTCCAGAAAATGCCAATACCACAAAGTAATTTTGTTGAAAATCACTTTCAGCAGTTATGATGTTTGCACTTTTCCCTGCTGTTGTGTGACCATGGATATTGGGGTATTTGGGTGCAAAGAATATACTTTGGGGTTTACTGAAGTTAGTGTTCAGTAATTTCATTTCATGGTGTTACCAGTCACTGAAATTTCCTTTGGCCAATCTACCTGAATCTGAGTACGTTTGTCTAAAAAAAACAACATGTATAAAAGATAAAACATTTAGGTAATTAAGAGACTGATGCTTAATAGATCCACATGCACAGCGGTAATATCAAATGTTATATATTAATTGAAATATTTTGATACTAAAATTGAAAAGACAAAGTAAAATACTTGAACATACTGTCCAAGAATGGTTACCATGACGGAAAAAAGAAACATCTAGAGACTGATTTAAGAAATATTGATGAAACAAATGAAATAATCAATGTAGAATAATCAAGTGTAACAGTCACAAGTCTGTTTAGTTTGAAAAGTGTGGTGGGGATAACACAAAAAATATAGTGGTAAATGTTTGGAATTAGGGTGAAGGGCAAACAATACTTTAAAAACTTGGTTTGATATTTATTACTTGAGGCGCCGAGTTAAGAAACTGTTTTCTTTGTGCTATTCAATGGAAATCTGCTAATCTCCTAATCTCCTGAAGCAGATGAATGTGTATAATATATATGCACACACACACACACACACACACACACACACACACACACACACACACACACACACACACACACACACACACACACATATATATGAGTGTGTGTGTGTGTGTGTGTGGGGGGGGGGGGTAATGGTGAAAGAAGTGAATGGTGAAACTGGGAAAATAACTGGAGCTTGTTTGGCTTACAGTAGCAAAGGATGCATGGAGGGTGTGATGGAGGAATGGGGGGAAGTAAATGGAGAAAGAGTGGTCTAGAACAGAAAGAAAATCACAGAGCTTGGCTGTCTTGCTAACAGTATAAGAACCAAAACAAAGTACAGAGATAATTATCAAAAGCTAATGAGGACATTAGAAAAATCAGATTCTAGACAAAGTGCAAGAGATGAGAGGAAGGGGATGAAAGAAGAAAGAGGACAAAGATAGCAGTTTTTGAGTAAAAAATTAAAACTTAAGAATAATTTTATCAGCAAAGCAATGCAGAGGTGGATGCAGTTTTGACAACTTGTATGAACAACCACTACAACACAAAATCAATGCAGAGCAACAACTAGCAATGACTAGCAAACAGCGATTGACCTAACCAGGAGTTCTGTTTTCTTTCTTTTTTTCTTTCTTTATTTAAGTTTGTTTACCAGGTAGAGCACTGATCAAATCTAACCAATTTCACTCTCAGCTTGGGGACAAAAACTGACCAGACTTATAAAAACAGAAGAGTACCATAAAGTGTAATTGAGAGTGGGCGGCCACAGTGATGCAGCGGTTAGCATTGCCGCCTCACAGTAAGAGGTTCTCCAGTTCGATTCTTGTCTGGGGTGCCTTCTGTGCAGAATCTGCATATTCTCCCTATGGTCGCATGGGTTTCCTCTGGGTGCACAAGTTTCCTCCCACATCCCAAACACATGCTGTAGGTAGATTGGACACTCTAAATTGGCCCTGGATGTGTGCATGTGTGTGCCTTCTGTGGAAGGTTGGTTGCTGGGTTGGCAACTTGACATCGTAAAACTCCACTGCCAATCATTCTGCAGACTGTTGTTCTGCTGTGGTGACCCCTGACTGTGAAAAAGCTGAAAGAAGAAGAAGATCATAAAGTATAAGTGACAGCAAAACAAAACAATGATAGCGCAATGCTTTGGATACATAGTAAATCCTATACATTAACTTACAATACATATAAACATTTCAAAACATGTTCATAGGTGTATACTTGGCTAACAACCACTGGGGCATTTACAAATAAAGCCATGTATTCCAAATGTATTCTTCAAGGTTTTTGAGCCTTAGGGGTTACTTTAAGGGGTATAGGTAAGCTAGGATATGATTTACAGACCGTCTTTGTCCATTAGAGACATACATGCTAGACCAGGGGTGAATTTCTGATTTCCCATTCAGTGATCCAGGTTATGCTTGAATATGGATAGGGAAGTACTTTGCTTCACATGGATGGAAAGTCTGTTCCAGAGGAAGAACATTCTCTAAGACACACACAAGTCCCTACAACATGTCTTGTTTATGTTGCAAGCAAGGTTCAAGTCCCTAGACTGAGTTTTCTGATCCTGTTGGTTTTGTAGATGTCCAAAAGGTCTCCCAGAGTGAGATCCAAGGATGCCTTGTATGCCAGGCACAGATCACCTCTGAACAGTCTGTAGGAAGTTGAGTATAGGGAAAGGGTTTTGAGAAAATCTGTAGAGAACATGTTGTTTACATCTCTGTATTGTTTTTGTGAGGAAGCTCTGTGGATGTTCCAGATGCTACCTGTGCCTGGTCAGGTACTTACTGAACAGAATGCTGTACTCAATGATGAGTCTGATAAGGGCCAAATACAGACGAATGATGACCTTCTAGGACCTAGATACCATGCCTTTGATAAGGGCCAAATACAGATGAATGATGACCTTCTAGGACCTAGATACCATGCCTTTGATAAGGGCCACATACAGAGGAATGAAGACCTCCTAGGACCTAGATACCATGCCTTTGATAAGGGCCAAATACAGAGGAATGAAGACCCCCTAGGACCTAGATACCATGCCCTTGCTTATAAGCTGAGCAATACAGAATGATTTCCTTACTACCTTTGACACATGTTGGTCAAAAGCCAGGTTACTATCCATGTATGTTTCCATGATAATTCTTTCCATGGTTTTTCATATGAGACTAGTCAAACTTATGCGTCTGTAGTTACCAGGGTCTGTTGATGGACTGCCATCATGCAGAGGGGTGACCATTGCAGTCCTACATTCATGTGGCACAAAGCCTGTTTGCAGACTGTAATTAAATAGTGACTACAGAATTCCAGATAGGTCATGTTTCAGGCTATTTAGGAGGCATCCTGGGATATTACTGGGTCCCATCAATATGAAATTACAGATGTTGAAAGGAACAAAGAATCTTAGTGGTTGAGGTAGAGTGGAAAAGAGTTAAAGTAGACTTAAATGATGTGTCCTGAGATGTAACAGGCAGATTCTGCTTGATTAAATGTTACCTTACTAGAGAACAGAACCTGGAATAGGAGGATGATTCTTTAATTTCAGGTGGGAGGGACTTGCACAGTCTGGGCCCTGGAACTGAGGATGCATCATCAAAGATATGTAGTTTGGAGTGTGAGATTAGTGTTTTATGGCCGGAGTGGTTTACATTTCTTAGTTTATATGTGGGGATATGTCTTGTTGGTTTTGAGGTTAAAGGAGGGAGAGTACTGTCATGCAGGAGTTTGAACAGCTGTAATTCTAGGAGCAGGACTGCTCTTTGGTTAACTGGGAGTCTGTTTGCCTTTTTTAGTGTGAGACAGTGTTGTTCATTCCTTGGGGAATGAGTAATAACTCTACTTAATTTATTTTCTACTGTTTGAATAGTGGTGGAGTAAAAGTATGCTGATATGAGGGAGGCTCACTTCAAGTTCATAGGTTCATTATAAGGTAATGACCCCAGGGTCTTTACAAGCCTCACCATTAAATCCCAGTATAATACTAGAGGAGAGATATTGCCAATGACTAAGGTTTTTCTAGCAAGGACTACCCATGTCCTGGAAAGAAGCCAGGGTAATCCCCGGCAGGAATTTACAGTTTCCAATCCAGTCATCCAGGTTGCACTTAAACAGGGTCATGGAAATACTCTGCTTGATATGGATTGGAAGCCTATTCCAGAGAAGTGGCAACCTCTGAGAGATGTATCTGTCTCTCCAGCAGGTCCTGTTTATGTTGCAGGCTAGATTGAGGTCCCTGGAACAGGTGACTAGTTTCATTTGACTCACAGATGTGCAGCATTTCCATTAGATATGGATGAGAGATGGCCCTGTAAACCAGACATAAGTCACTTCTAAGTAGTCTATATGCTACTGAGTACAATGACAGCAACGCCTGTCTGTCTGCATAAAACATGTGCTGGAGACCCTGAATTTTCTTAGTTAGAAATCTCTGAGGTCTCTCAAGTTGCTGCAGGCGTCTGGTACGGTACATACCAAAGGGAGAATTATACTCAATAATAGGCCAGATGAGGGATGAGTACAGGGGAGTTATAACCTCTTTTGCTCTTGAGGCAATGCCTTTACTAATAAGATGAGTGACGTAGAATGCCTTCCTCACCACAGTAAGCACATGGTGTAAAAGTTGAGGTCACAGTCAACTTGTGTTCTCAGGTCTCTCAGTACTGAATTGGTCCTTAGGGTATTGCTGTTTATTTTATAATCAGCAGGTACATTGCTTTTACCGAAGGACATTATACAGTTAGCATTTAGTTTAAGACCATGGCTTTGGCACCAATCACTGGTCTGTGTAAGCCCCTTTTGAAGTATACTGACATCACTAGGGGATTCAATGAAAACACCTAATTTGCAGTCATCTGCAAACTTGGTTAGCCACAGCCCTCCATTTTGACCTGGACGTCTGAGAAGCATATGCCAAACAAGAGGAGGCCCAGCACTGACCCTTATGGGACTCCACCGATGACAGGTCTGCTGGTAGAGTTAAAGTCTCTCACTTTAACTGAGTGTTGTCACTCTGTGAGCTAGTTTGCAACCCAACTGACAACATAGGGGTTGATATTCAACTGGTTTAGTTTGTCAATGATGTCTGAATGTGGGATAGTGTTGAAGGCCATGGCCAAGTCAAGATAGGCTGTGTGCATGGCTTTGTCCTCGTCTGTGACTCTAGTCACATTCTCAAGAAAGTCCAACAAGTTTAGCAGGCATGACCTGTCCTTGACAAAACCGAACTGGGATGGATTCAGGGTTTGGAGGTCACCTATATCCTTATTTAAGAGGTCCATGATGACTCATTCCATTGCCTTACAGATAAGGCTGATTAAATGTATGGGTCTGTAGTTACCTGGTCTGTTGCCGAGCTGCCCTTGTGGAGGGGGATAACAGTCACTGTTTTCCATTCAGTGGGGACAAAGCCAGTACTTAGGCTGTGGTTGATTAGAGTGCCTTATGGAGTAGCTAGCTCTTGTTTTAGAACATTAAGAGCAGAGCCTGGAGTTCCATCTGGTCCCATGGAGGCTGTGTTTTTAAGTTTGGAGACAGCATTGATGACTTGCTCTTTGGAGATGCAGGGAGGAGGAGGTAATGAAGACATGGCTTGTGGTATGCTTGGGGGAATAGGGGGGGTGAAATTTGCACCAAAACTGTCTGCTAGCAGGTTTGCAATTTCCTCAATGTCAGTGTGTGTGATGCCATCCACAATTAGTTCAGCACTCATCTGAGTCCTACCTTTTAGGTTGTGGACATAGCTGAAGAGAGATTTATGGTTATCCTTGGTATGGTTGCTAAATGTTTCTCATAGTTTCTCTTTAAAGACTTTACAAGTTGTCTAATTTGCTTGTTTAGAGTGAGGATGGTGCTCTTCCAGTTCTGGGATCTCACTTTTGTATTTTTAGACAGCAGCTTTTTCGCTTATTGTATAATTTATTAATGCTAGACGTCCACCAGGATGGTTTGTTTTTTCTTGAGGATATTGCTTTAATCCTATCTGGCAAGGCTGTGTCTATACATTTTTGTAGATGTTTATACAGGGCATCAGTGTATACCTTAGTATAGCCGTCAATGTCATTTGTGGAAACTGGAGCTTGGAAGTCGATTATACCTTCCCTTAGGAGGGTATAGTTAGCTTTGGTAAAGTTTTTTTTCTTCACAAATGACAGATTTATGGCTGGATTTAACCAGTGCAGGCCCTACACTTGAGGCATTGCATTGGTCATGCATATTGGTGAGGAACATGTCTAGAATATTGCAGTCCCCTGCAGGGTGGCCCACTATTTGTTCCAGGGCACTTGAGTTAACAAAGTCCAGGAACGTTTGTGCGAGTGAGTTTGGGCTCGTGTAAGTTTCCCAGTTAATAGAAGGATAGTTGAAGTCACCCATGACTAGGGTGTTAGGTTGTACCTCAGTTGTCCCAAGTAGGTCTAAATAAGCTGTGTGGGCATCTTGGTGTATAGAAGGGGACCTGTAACTGACAATGATATGAAGGGGGGGGGTCTTACCATGGTAACTTGGACTTGGAGTAACTCCACAGAGTTATCTTGTCTAACCATTCTAGAGGTGTAAATATATTTAATGAAGATAGATACTACACCTCCTTTGGTTCTAACACCTTCAATATGCAGTCTGAAAGTATTGAAGACTTGCAAGGCCGGGGTACTTTCTGTGACCTTGAGCCAGGTTTCTGTAGCTACACAGACATCAACATCTTCTAGGGAGAGGAGTGCTTCCAGAGAGTGCAGTTTCTGATTTAAACTCCTACCATTTAGCAGCATGACCCTTAGTTTCTTTCTGTTTGATATTTTCATGTCGGGAATTTTGTTGTTGTGACCTTGTACCTTAGCCAGCAACCGGAAGCCTAGAGGTGTCTGGTGTAGACCATCTCTAGCAAAGCAGCGTGATCTGTCCACCATGTCATCCCAGGCTGACAGGAACTGGATCCCCTTAGAATGACACCAGAAAATAAGCCAATTATTGAAGTCAATCATTTTCTGTTTATATTGTGGTATCATGCTAGGCAAGGGTAAAATGCTACTCAAAGCTAGGGACATATTACCCACCTGGGACACATATTCAGAGAGCTCAATCATGTCTCTCTTCATATAGTCCAGAGCGTATGCCTTAAGTCGTTCACACCAACATGAACTATGATGGAGTCATAACGGTACTTGTTGAGAGACTTAAGTGTATGTGTGATCTGGTGAATCCTTGCACCAGACCGGCAGCTGACCATAGCCTTCTCCTTGTTCTACCCGGTGAGTGGGACATCTGTATGTGTCACTATAAAGCACCTGTAACTAAAACATTTGGACCAGTTATGCATTGCCTTAACAGCTTATGTGGTGAGACACAGGTGCTACTATTTTTAAGTGTATTGGATGGTTTGGGTGTTTGTGTTTTGGCGGTTTCTGATGTTTAGGTAGGTTTCTGGAGAGTACCTCTACATATGAAGTATTATGTGTTGGGTGCATATTATGAATAGGAGTCGTGGTGTGTGAGCTGACAACCTATTTAGTGTTGCTGTTCTGGGCATGAGAGAGGGATGGAGTAAGATTCCTTTCCCTGTTGCAGATCTGGTGGAGCATGAGAGATAAGGGGATATTTTTGTACCCAGAAAAGTAAGGGATTATTTCTTTACAAGCAATATCAAGATGCAAGTGGATGTTGAATGAGGGGTCTAACCAGTGACCGATATATTTAAAAGAGGAGACTTACTCTAAGGGGTGGTTATTGTGATCATAGATTGTTAAAGTTTTCTTGGATCTGATGAGTTTTTGTTTAGTAAAAAACAGCATACATTTAGTTTTGGATGTATTTAGTAGGAGGTCTTTAGCAGAAATCCACTCACTGAGGCAACTGAAGTCAGATTGTAGATTTTGCTATAAGGTCGTAAGTGAATGGTTGGCAGGGGTAGAAGACCATGGCTTCTGCACATAGGAGGATAGGAAGGTAAGAAAGATCAAGTAGACATTTAGTAGTGTAAATAGAGAACAAAAGGGGACAAGAACAGATACGTGAGGTAAACCTTTGAGTAGTGAAGAGAGGTGCATGAGTTAATGCTCATTGAGAAATGGTGGTTAGTCAAGATAACTTTGGTTGGCATCAGGGCTAATGCCTAGTTTTAAAAGCTGGATTATAAGAGAGGAGTGATTAACCAAGTCAAAGGCTTGGGTGAGGTCTATAAAAATTCTACCAGAGAACATGGCTTTTGCCCATTGTTTTTGTGAGAGAAGGTAGTATTTAGTAATATAGTCTGTGAGCTGAAGCCAGACAAATTTCTCCATAATTTTGCACAGTATTGGGAGGATGGAAATGTGACAAAAATGTGATGGGAATGTAGGTTATTTTTTTGGGGGGGGTAGTGTTTTTACTATGGCAGACTTCCATACTTTAGGCACAGTGCTGGTAGTAAGACAAAGATTAAGGATGTGTTTTAGTGGTACAACAATGATGTTATGACAATGGTATATGAACTGTGGCTATGGGTTGTCTATACCTGTGGCACCTCCCAGCTGTTCCAGTAAAGGGACAATGTCCTTGGATGAAATCTGCTGGAAATAAGAGAGGAAGACATTTTGGGTGGGGTGAGGGAACATTTGTGGAGGTGTAAGCAGCACATTTGGGGAGGTTGCTAAAGTGTCTGTGGAAATCATCTGGAGACAAGCTGAAGGATGTACTTGTAGAAGTGTGAGGCAGGTTACATCCTATGAGGTTATTCACTTATTTCCAAAACTTCCCAAAGCTGTGTTTCAGAAAGTTTTAGAGGTGCATCATGGAATGACTTTTTATCTTCTAATGGCTTTTGTAGCCAGGTTCCTTAGATTGTATACTGTTCCCTGTTTGCTTAAGTGGGATTAGATTTCTAGGAGATTTGAGATTCAACCCCGAAGTTTAAGTAGGGATTTTAATTCATGGGTGGTGTATTGTTATAGTAAATTGTTTTGCCTTACATCGCATTTTCTTGCATTTATTGTTATAGTAAAGTTACATGTAATCTCTGTGGTATCCCCGAAGTCTCAAAACAACCCACTAAACAAGTGTAGTGGGTCCAAAAACGAAACAGTGTAAGAAATTTTTCTCTGGGAAGATTTTCAGTCCATATATCTCTAGTTAATCACTGTATATTAATCAGATCAGACAATAGTAGTAGAAGTAGCGAACTTAAACTCGTCTTAATTAAAAATAATAATAATAATAATAATAAATATATAATTGTACAAAATGACTAAGTATTCTAAAGTAATCCAAGCAAGGCTTCCTGTCAAAAATCCTTTATTAAGTACACAGACAAGCGATCCAAGCAAAATAAAAATCTCCTTCAAGATCACCCATGTCTATGCGATCCAGGATCTGGAACTTAAAACCTGTGTGTCTTTTATGAAGAGAAAGGTGTTTGGCTAGTGCGTTACTTTTACATCCAGAGCAGATTTCTGACAGATGACATGAAATCCTATGCTTGAGTTTATTTACAGTCTTGCCCACATAGAATGCATCACATTCATTGCACTGTACCCTGAAAATTACTTTTGTTGTGTTACAGTCACCCTCTGCACTGGTCTTAATGATTTTCTTTAAATAAGGCAATAAAAAATATCACCTTGCTGTATAAATATACAAAATGTACAATTAGTTTCACATTTTTTAGTGTTTCTCTCATATGGTCTAGGTTTAAATTCAACAAAACTTCTAATGTTCCTGGACTTCCTATAAACAAAGGATGGGGCTTCACCTAAGATGTTAATCAGAAAAGGGTTTCCTGTGACAATGTCCCAGTTTTCTTCAATAACATTTTTGATACTGTGATAATCCAAAGTGTATGTCAGGATGCAGTTATTTTTGCATTTGTTATTCTCTGTGGAATTTCTTAACATTCTCCTACTGGGGAGGTTGAGTGAAGGTGCTTCAGTCCTTTTCAGTTCTATAATGGGTTTGTGGATGTTTTTTAACATCTGACTTTCATAGCCTCTCACTAGAAAATCATTCTCTAAGTTGTTCAGGTTTCTCAAAAATGGTTCCATCTCTGTGGTAATTCTAGCTAATTTATAGCCTTGGGAGTTCACTACATTATACTTGTTTTTTGTAGGATGCCCTAGTTGGTTTTCTGAATAGATCAGTGGTGATTCTCTTATTGTTTGTGTCCTTGGAAATCTGCATATCTAAGAAAGTGGTTGAAGTATAGCTATGGGAAGAGGTAAACTTCAGGAAGGGGGTTGTTTGATTGAGGTAAGTGATAAGATCTCCAAGCTGCAAGGTGTCACCTTCCCACACAATAAAGATGTCATCAATAAAACATAAATAGCATGTGATATGCTGCATGTAGTCTGTGTTGTTTAATACAAAGTCCTCCTCCCACTTGCCCAGGGCTACGTTAGCTATGCTGGGAGCCATGGCAGCCCCCATTGCTATACCAGTTTTTTGTTTGTAGTGTTTGCCATAGAAAGTAAAGAAATTGAAGTCCAGTACAAGATTAATGAGCTTGCTTAAATTTTGCAGTTGTGCCTGTGTACCTTGATTATGTTTCTTAAAAGACTCCATAGCTGCTATTATACAGTAATTGTGAGGGAGCACTGTGTACAAGGATTCCACATCGATAGTTAATAAAATACTGTCAGCTTCCACTGTCATGTTTTTTATTTTCCTCAAAAAATCCATTGAATCTCTTATGTATGACTTATTCTTTTCTGCTAAAGGTTTCAGCAAGTAATCAAGGTAAATGGCTGTGGCTTCAGTAAGGGAACCTCCACTTGCTACCACCTGTCTATACGGTGGGTCTTCTCTGTTCTTGTGTGGCTTTGGTATTCCAAGAGAGTAAGGTAAATATGGGCATGGGCTCCACAAATAATTATAAAGATTTTCAGTGATAAGTTTTTCTTCCCATAATGTGGTGAGATTAGTGTTCCATAAATCATATGCTCTTTTTATGTCATCCATGGTAAATACCTCATAAAATCTGTTATCCTCCAGCATGTTCTCAATATTTTGGTTATAGCTAGTGGTATCAGTCACAAGTATACCTCCTCCCTTGTCTGCCTTCATTACACACCTGGATTTATCATTGCCTAGCTCAAGCAATGCTTTTCTTTCTCCCTGTGTTAAGTTATAAAGGTTTTTCTTAGGAGGTTTTTTAAGGAGTTTCCTAATATCCATCTCACATTTCACTTTGAAAGCAGCTAATGTTTGATGTGGACAATAGCTGCTAGGCCTTTTTATAGTTTCATCAATAGACTTATTTTCAATGTCATTACTTTTGCCATGAAACTGTACCCTTAAGTTGAGCTTCCAAAACATTTTAAGGTCTATCAGTACCTAAGCAACCTCACTCCTGCAGCTTGGTACAAAAGTACAACACACGTTTGTCATCTTCAGTCAGTGTTTTAACAGAGTGGTTCTAGATAAGTGGAGCACCTGTTATTGTGGCACCTGTTATTGTTGTTATTGTACCTGTTATTGTGGCTGGTTCCTCTGTCTGAGCCTGGGACCTGGGTTGTAGTCGGGGGTTCCAGTCGGGATTGCCCAGGTATTGTATTTCCCTCACCCCTGTCCACTGTTTTGTTCTCCTGTCTCCCTGGGGGTTTGTGGATAGAGTATGAGACCTCTGGAATTCCTCCTCTGCTTTCTGGAATCTTGGTGGGTTTTAGCAGTATTCTTCGCTGTGGCTTTGGTAGGGGGGAACTTGGTAAGAGGGACAAGCTCTGGGGCTCTGGTGGTGGTCATCGTTCTTGTTCTGGTACTGGTGCTGGATTTGGTATTGGTGTGGTGGTTGATGTCTGTGATGTCGATATTGGTCTTCCTGAAGAAACTGGTCTCTGTGAAGGTGCTGCTGCTCCTGGTAGCTGGATTGTCTGTGGTCCCGGTTGTTCTGGTAGTCCTGTAATTGGTCCTGTAGAACTCTCTGTCAGTTCTGGTTGCCTCTGTGGCTTATGTTCTTGTCCTGATCCTTCTATGATATCAAAGGCTTCTGTGGAGTGTTGATAGCCAGAGGAGATTGGGATGGTGGGGAATGAGATGTTGGGGGGACAGCCTCCTGGTAATCCTGTATTGTGCCCCTGTCAGTCCCTACAGCTGAAAGAAAAATATCATACAGTATATGAAATGACAGCAAATTAAGTGAAAAGAGTTCCACTGAAAGGAGTTTCTTTGAAAAAGGTTGGAGCTTATGGTACCAATTTCTCTGATGTGGAGGAGATCCCATCCCCCCACCTTTAAATGTAAGCATGCACTGACCCTGTAGCACTTTGCTGTAGGTTACTCTTCTTTGGGGGGTATTTGTGTACATTGAAAGGATTTAGTACAGCAGATACTCTGCTTCTCTTATACAGTATGCAGATGACTCCACCCTCATCTGCTCAGCCCCAACTATACCTGAACTTCACAAGGTCATGCAGGACGCCTTTTCATCTGTTAGAAAACTGGCTATCTAATGCCCAGTTATTACTCAACCCAAGCAAGAATAAATTCCTTATCTTCCAACCCACTAAATCTAACCCCATTATCCCCCACTTTAATATTCTAGCCAAAGACAATACTGTCATCTCCCCAAAAGAACACACCAAACTACTTGGTGTTGAGATTGATAACAATCTCAGATTTGACACTCAGAGTTCTCTTACCATAAAAAAGGTTCACAAAAAACTAGGTGCATTGTATAGAAACAAACAATTCCTCATCAAGACAGCCAGAATTTCTGCTGCCAATTCCCACCTAATCTCCACTTTACTCTACGCCTCTCCTACACTTACCTACCTTAGACAAACAGACCTAAACAAGCTCAAGGCTTGCTACAATAAAATTGCCAAGTTTTTCACTGGTGCATCTTATCGCAGCCTCCACTGTATCTCACTTAGAGAAGTTGACTGGCTTGAACTCCCTCAACCTCTTCACCTGAATCAACTCTCTCTCACCCACAGGTTAGTAAACTATCCTCTTAAAGTCCCACCCCTTCAAAACCTTTTCCAGTCCTACTGCTCCACTAGACCACTACACTCCAGCAGCAAAAATCTACTTCTAGTGTCCAAACCCAAGATCTCAGTGGGAGAAGCACTATTCTGCTGCATCATATCCAGATTATCGAACAATCCCCGCCTCTTTAACCACACTACCTTCTTGCAATCACTTCAAGACTGCACTAAAAACTCAATTAAAAAGTCTCTGGTTATGCCCATGCACCAATCCTGACTAGTAACCCTCCTTTTACCTCCCCTCTTCTCCCCTTCCCTAGCCACCCTGCCTCACACCGTCTGATCATTGCATTCCTTCCTCTGCAGGCTCTGACTCACCCTTTACCCCCCCCCCTCCCCTTATCTCCTCACTCAATCTCTCAGACCTGTTACAACAAGCTTAACTACCTCACTTCATCTCAACTCCAAATACATATCCAGCTGAATTACAGCTAGCTTCCTCTCACTACCACGTATACTACTCACTCAGTCTCCTCTCTTACTTCTCTATCTTCCCCTTCCATCCCATTAGCCCTTCTAGCTTGTTCCACCTTTGTGTGGAGATTCTGATTTATATCTGCTTGAGTTTAGTGCAATGTTTGTATACAAGATTTAGGTATATGAGTTTAGAACAGTATCTGTTTGAGCTTAGTACTATCTGTATATGCATCCTACATTTATTCCTAGCCTTTAGCTAGATACCGGTATATCTGTTCATTACTAGATTTCATATTGTATGTATATCTAATGTTTGCTGCAGTATGTATTATTTGCTATTGTATGTATATTCAGTTGTTCTTCATGTATTCTGCTGCTCATTTATTGTTCTGTAGAGCTTTTCTCCCTGGGTGTCCACTGAAAAAGGACCTGTGTCCAGTTGGAATTTCTCGGTAAATAAATAAATAAATAAATAAATAAGAAAGATACACTAAATTTAGTATACTGGAAATTACAGATAAGGAAAATTCCACATCTCTAGCAGGAAAACTGACAGAAAAGATATTCAGTAAAAATCTACTAGTGTTCATCATAGTTTAATAAACTGCAAAATACATACCACTGGGTCTATGTGGCCTAAAGTCAATATGATATCTGGATTTCAAAAAGCCTGTTGACTGAGTAATATACAGTATGTTTGTATAGAAGAGTGGTTAAGGAAACGACAAACAGAGCACCAGTTAGTTGTGCCTCTAAGAAAGGACAAGTGGAAAGTGAAATACCATATGGGTGCCAATTCTAAGTTCAATGTGTTATTTAATACCTTTGAAAATGACAAAACTAAAATAAGTGGGGATTGCGTATTAGAGGGAAAACATAGACAGGTACCTAATCAAACAAGAAGAATGGGCAGAAAGATGTCAGCTAAGGATTAATGTGGGGAAATTAAAGATGTTTCATGTTGATTTTGATCATCGAGAATGGAATGAAGTTGCTTTGAAAGGTCTAGAGCAAGAGAAAGCTCTAGGAGGGATTGCATCTGCATTAATGAATTGGAGCTCATATGAGGAATGCTGTAACCAAGACAAATATGACGAAGATCTATCCAACCTGAGAAATTGAATCTAGTAGAGGGGGAGTTGCACTATCATTGCACAGACTGGTTGGGCTACAACCAGCATACTGTTACAGCTTGCGTTGCTTTCCAGAAAAAGATATCAAACTTGTTGAGAGGTTACAGGAAACTGTTAATAATAAGTAGAGTGTAGAAAAGGGTAAAAATAAAGGCTAATAGACATTAATCTTTATCCCCTGGCAAAAAGCATGGGACAGCATAACTGGTACATACATTACTGAGTGAGCTACGGGATGGAATAACTAGGAAAAAAATGCAAAAGTGCAAGATAGAAACAACTTGTAAATGGAGTGCATGAAATCCAACTTAAACATCAAGAAATATTTTTAAAGGAAATTGTTGCTGATAATGCAAACATGCTGCCTGAAGACACATTTTTAAAGAAATTGTTGTGGATAACAGAAACATGCTGCCTGAAGAAACTATTTTTTAAGGAAATGATTATGGATGAAAGAAACAAACTGCTTGAAGAAACAGCAAACTGTAATGCTACAGATGCATTCAAGAGAGCATAAGATAAATGGTAGGAATAAAGGAAAGAAGGAAATGTGTGAGGCATGCAAAATGTTAGCCGCATAAAAAACAGCAGCCAAACATTATTGTCTTGTTCTTCTACCACCATTGTTATAATGTTTTATGTTCACTGACTCCTGCTGCACTAAAACTGTGCTCCCAGACTAATATAATCATGCAAAAATTAACCTCTCTCTACCTCTTTCTCTCTTATAAATTACTGTCACATGACAAAATGGCATTACGAGAACATTGTAAAGTCATTGCTTGGACAAAATGGTGACTCACATAGTTTATAAAAATATTACAATTACAGAATGCCTCACAAATAGAAGACCACATTAGGGTTAATGTAAACAAAACTCCATTTTTTACACAGAGCCTCGACTACTGTACCTACCTTATGGTATTCCTTCTGGACTGTATCCCCTCTAAACGTTTGGTTTTAAACTTTTTCTGATATTGACATTCAGTTATGTCACGTGTCAGAAGCAGTGCCAATGGCATAGCAGGTAGTACATTCACGTTTCAGACTGGAAGATGAGAAGACTGCAGGATCTACCAGGTGATTGGACTGCTCTCACTTCAGTGCAGCATTAGGGGATGCTGCACTCTTTAGAGTGTTGACCTTCAGATGACATGTCAGGCTGAGGTCCAATCTTCTTGAACTGGTGGTACCGCAGGTAGATGTAAAAGATCTAATGACATATCAAAAGGGTTAGGGACGCACCCCAGTCGCCCTGGACAAATTTCCCGTAATAGTATAAATATCACCTTGAATCTCCCTGAAAAGATGTCATTAGCCAAGTGGGACTACCCCGGTCAACAAAGACTACATAAAATAAGTGTATAATATATTTAATTCTAGTTGGTTCTTACGTATTATCGCAACCAGATTTTCACGCTAATGCTGGTTGCTTCTGTTTTCCTTTAGAAAACAAAATTGACAGTATTAAAACGATATAAAGTCTTTTCTGTAATATTTGTAATTGGTAGTACTATTTAACCTTGAAAATGCTGAGAAAATAATATTGTAAAATAGATTGTCCCTTTTTTGGAGATTAACTCATGTCAGTCATGCTGTGTGATGTGCGTTCCACAGCAGAATAACTGCTTTGAAGGGCTAACTGAGTGCAATCGCTGATAACCCCCCCCCCCAACCACACACATACCAACAGGTAAACAATGAGTGAGCCACGCATAGCTTTCCAGCTGTAAAACATGCAGAAATCCCTGAGGTACATCTCCAGAGTTTGTCCCAATATGCTACCATCACAACACCAAAACGTACCCACCAAAACAAAACAAACCACACACCTGGTAACTCCCTTCTGCCATCACGGCAGTTCCATGAAAACCTACCCCGGATTACCTGTCAACATCATGCCCCCATCACTCTTGCAAGCCCTTAATTCCTGCAATTTTCTGTCACGAAGGTTAACCTACAAAACTACAGCTGAAAAATAAGTGAAGGTATCTCCGAAAAGCACCTAACATATGCACGATTAACTGGCAAAGTCCTTTCCGGCCAAATACACGTGCAAACGCAACCACTCCAAAGTAAAGGGGAAGGCTATTTTCAAACCTTCCTTTTTCAACCGTTTAACCGATAAACCTTCCTAAAACCAGAAAACATTAAATAAAACTTGCTTCTGAGGTTTTTAATACTTTCTCAGTGCTACTTGACACAACGAGAAGCAAGCAGCATTACCGTGAAAATCTGCTTGCGATAATATGTAAGTACCTTCTAGTTCTGATATTCTAAGATTAACCTTTGTGCCTTCTGTTCCATCTGTAGTCTTGTCATGTTTGTGTAACATAGTACTATTTGTAAACAAATTATTTAACACCTGATTCTTCTGATATGCCAAAGAACAAACTGAAAGAAAAATCGAATCTAGAACAGATGGATTGGAACTTCACGGGCCATTTAGGATAGCTTGCTTTAATAGTAGTCTTAGTGTTCTTCCATGTAGCCAGTTGTATATCCATGCCTTGACATCCAATAATATGCCTGTTAGGGGGTCAGCTTGATAAAAGGTTATAGATTAAATATTCTGGAAAGCCACTTTATTAAATCTGATATGATTAGCAGATAGCTGTTCAGCAAAAACAGGTAAATGTGTTTTTCATAAAAGTTCACCCCTTCTTGAAACAGAAGTAAACTGCCAAGTATAACACTGAATAGCTGAAGACACAGCTTGGCCGAAATGTATCCCTGTGTGGAGGACTGTGTCCACTTGCACCCCTTAAACAAATAAATGTACTGCACACTGGGAAAAGGTATACATTGTTTGACGGGGCCATTTCTTGTATCATTGTAAAAGCCAACACTTGTGAACAGTCCTGGTTTTAATTTATTAGCTGCTGGTAAGATTTTTTTCATTGGAAATAAGACAGCTGCAAGCCTTTCCTTATATCTGGGCATACCATTTCCACTATATTTCCTTAACTCATTGGTAAGTTATATGAGAGAGTCATTGACGTTCACGTCTAACTTTATGCTGCTTTCCATTTCTATGTTTGTTCTCTTCTAGACAAAGACTGTTTCACTCTACAAGGTTTCTACCATGTTTTTCCATCAGTGATACAATGCTGACTGCTTCTGCTTTTCTGAAATGGGGGTTACAGAATTGATGCAGATTATTTCCTTTGCTCTTGAAACATTACTTTCTTTAAATGAAAGGCTGCAGGAATTTACATAACTTCATTTATCATTCTACATGCATCACCAAAAATGTATTCATGCTGTGAGCAATTTAGGGTTTAAGTACATTCTACAAGTGTGTGTATGAGTGTACACACACATACACACATCAAACCACTTAGCCTGCCTAAAACAAACCCAAATCCAAATTAAACAAAATAAGCCCTAAGTAACCAAATAAAATCAGAAAGGTAAGCAAATAAAACAAGAACTGCATTCAGAACTAAAAACCTGTAATAGTACTAGATCACCCTACAGATCAACAAAATACAAGCAAAGCACAGTAAACATCACTAAAAACACAACCCACACAGCAAAACTAAACAATTACCTTAAACTTAATTAACATAATAAAACAGTATCACTTTAACTCAACCCCACTTGTACTGTAAAACAGATATGTCACACATTATACACACACCTTAAAAACAATGTATCCTACTTAAATATCCATGTATGTGTGTATGTATATATATATATATATATACACACACACACACACACACACACACACACACACACACACACATAAAAAATGGGAAAAAAAAGAAAATGAGTGTTAGTATCACTTTCTGTACTGGCATTTTCGTGTCAGTGCTGTCAACATTGCTATTCAAAATACAAAATATGTAATGTACAGCAGACTGACTAGTGATTATATTCTTTAAACTAATAAAATATGATACGACTTTGTAAATGAATAGCTTTGTTTATTATCATAACTTATTTTACTTGAAATTTGAAGAGTACGAATTAAAAAAAACAGAATATTGGTATCCTTGTAAAGGGCAGAGAACATATGTGCAGCAACGTAATGAGAAAAGGTTATTTATAAACCTCACCTTGTACTGTACGATATAAATGTAAACCTCACCTTGTACTGTACGATATAAATGTAAACCTCACCTTGTACTGTACGCTATAAATGTGAACATTAAATCAGACTATTATTAAAATTATGTCATAGTTTTCATGCCAAAAGAGTGATATCTTGAATGGAACTTTGAAAGCAGGTATGGTGGTGCTCTGTGCAACAGAGGCAGATGCTGACCTCTGAGGAAATTCTTACTGAAAATGGCTGCATTATTCTTGTGGATTAGCATACCCAATACCACATGCCTAATGCTCTGTCTAACGTACAGTCCCTGGGTCACACGAAAGTCTGGTAGGTTGAAGTTTACAGAGAAGGATCTAATCAGAAAGTGTTTTTGCATTGTGTATTTTACTGCCTGCTGTGTGTGTGTGTGTGTGTGTGTGTGTGTGTGTGTGTGTGTGTGTGTGTGTGTGTGTGTGTGTGTGCACACGCAGTTTGCATACTTTGGTTATTGCCTATCTGGCATCTGCAGATAATGTCTGGGTACTGCATCCTGCTTTCTAAAATGTGCTGACTGAATTTGATATTCTTAACTATTTTACTTTACATTTGCCAAGATTCAGCTACACAGGATTGAACCCCATCTTACTGACCTGTGTAATAATGATGACTTAAGTGCTATTTTTTTATGTGCAACATCATGAAAATGCTAAATATGAGCTTGAAAACACAGTTCTGAACAATACAGATTTGTGTAATTGTGTGTTGCATCTGCACAACATCCATATCCCTGCTACTTGATTATTCTCACTCCAAGGTTGTGCAGCATCACAATAACAACAGTTAAGTAATGCATGCGTGGGAGCACAGCCTCCCTCCCATAGGGGGTGCTACAGGAGAAAGAATGAGAAGTTTGAGGTTTGCAGTAATGACAATTCCAGTGATGCATTTTGCTCTCTTACTGTTTAGTCATCTACCTTTTGTTAACCAGGCTGGTCCGACTAGGCCAGAAGTCTCCTTTCAGTGATGACCTGAGGAGGGAATCTGCAGGGAATCTGGCCAGGGCACTAGAAAAATTATATGACCACAGTTAAGATTTTAAGTATGAAATTTGGAAATATGAAAGTGATTATGGAATAATGGAATGTGGTTTTGGAAGAAATTAGGGATATCACATTGTGGAAAACTTTAAACTTGTCATTCTAGAAGAAGGTATATTTATTAAACTTAGCATATCATGAAAAGCAAGGTATTTGGAGAGTAAATGTATGTTTCGGGGGAGGGGAAAAGGACTTATTACAAACTGTTTTCAGTAATATTATGATCAAGGCTAAAACTGATAAATATGGAAATTTCATTTGTGAAAGGTAATAAAGGAGTACCAGGAGTCATTAACCATTTGGGATCATGGATTTTGGGGATTTAAAAAAAATTGAATAGCAGGAAGAGAGAGAATTCTAGAACAAGTATTAGAGGAAAAAGTTTGAGAAATTTTAGGAGACAATGAAAGGATTAACATAAATGAAAATGTTAGTAGTGAAGAGCAGAATGAACATCAAAGTAAGACTTTGTTATGGAAATTAGATATGAATGAAATGGGGAGGGATAAAAAAATGTGTTATGAGAAAATAATGACATTATACTATATGAGACCATGGGAATACGAGTCAAAATGTCAGAAAGGCCACAAAGATGGAAAAGACTGTAAGGCATGTTGGCATGCCGAGATTCTCTGTGGAAATTACAGCTGGATTACCTGCCAGTAAAGGAGACAGTGATGGGTAAGGCAGTGAAAGAAACAATTACCTCAAGCATGTGGAAAAGCTGAAACATCAAGACATGCTTTTCTTAAGACTGTGACAGGGTGAAAAGGGCAGAAAAATATGTCATGTGGGATACAAGATGTGGATATGAATATTATTCTGTATGCATGTTACATAGGGAAAAGTAACTTGAACATGGAGAGGTTGGATATGAACACAGTTTGTACTGTTTGGATACTATGATAATGCAAGAACAGAGGAAGTGCTGTTTAATAAACAATATGAAGAATAAGGCTGTGTTTGCAGCAAAAAGATAGAGAGAGAGTGAATATTTTCCTTGAAAATTAAGATGAATAGTATCTAAAGATGAACATGAAAATATGTGTATCTTTATATATGCAAATAAAGGACCCCTACTCTTTTTGATATGTGCCATGGGATCTTTGACATCTACCTGGGCTACCACCAACTCAGGCAGATGGGACCCCAGGTTAAGGTCTCATCTGAAGAATGGCCCAGTCAGAAATGCAGTATCTCCCTTATGTTACACTGTCGTGTCAGTAATGGAAAATGAATCCTAGAACCTGGGATGGGAACAAAACCCATAGGGGATTCTTTTCAGAATCAAAGGCAAATGTACTGTCTGTTAAGCCCCTGACAATGCTGAATCTTTACATGTCACACTTCGTGATCTTTCAGTCTTTATGTACTGCTCTATCCGTTATACTGTAAGTTTGATATTTTCAGTTTCAGACTTTTTGGTCTTCAGTACTGAATGCTTCAGTGAAATGAGCTTCAGTTTTAGGTAAAGAATACTATTTACCCTTGTGGTCTAGGCCATAGCTAAAAGGGTCTGCAGTGGATCAGTTTATTTACTGAGATAACAAAAAATTGTAATAGATATATTTACTTACTGGTTAATATACTTGGCAACTAGGTGGGTGATCTGATCTCAAATGACCCTTTTCAGACATGACCTAAGGCTATCAAATGCATTCTACCAGGAGCGGCAATGAAGAAAATGTTTATGAAACGTGGCTTGAACTCTACACAACTACTACTCTTTTTAAACTATTCTCTGAAGGCTGAGGCATGGAGTCTCTTTCAGAATGAAATTGTCCATTCAGCATACATTGCCAGCAATAGGGTGCATTTATATCAAATATGCACAATGTTTGTTGCTCTCTGTTTACTCCTATGGAATTATTGCAGCATCCTTGCTAGAACCACTATAAACTTATAAATCTGCAAGGCTGTCACTACTGCTTTATTAGTTATCAGGATACAAAGTCCCTCTCATCTTAACATTGTATAAAACTATATATTTATGTGTCTGTCTCTCTATATTGACAGCTAAAGCCTGCAGCACATTCTCCCAAACTCACTCACAGAGTTGTGTGTGTACGAACATTCACACACACACGTGCGCGCGCGTGCCTGTGCATGGATGTGAATGTGTCTCTGTGTGTACATAATTGTTAGATTAATACAAACAATGCAAAATGTACAATCTGTAGTTATAAACAGCTGCATCACAATCAGTCCAGCAGCTTCATACTTCTTCTCCAAATTGTAGATGTACAGTTTATTTCATACAAGCACAGTCACAGTGGCGCATCTTTTTTCATATTCATAAGTGGATCTAGAATTTCAGCTAAAAAGGAATGTCTGACAGTTGGTGCAGAGATTAAAGTTGTGAGCTTTAGTTTGAATCCCTCAGCTATCATTTGCCTCCTGTGTGACCTCGAGCAAGTCACTTAACCAGACACTCCACCCTGATCAGCCCTGAAAAGGGACTATGTGAACAGTGGACTTACCTGGCAAACAAACAGGATTATTAGTACTGTTATAATAATGCCATTGCACTTCCACAATACCCCAACAAAACTGATAGTTTTCAATGAAAGGACATTTAAAATCGACATGCATCACTGGTGAGAAGCAAAGATGGCACAGACCTCAGGCAGCCTACGTTAAGGTCAGTTTTGAAGTTCGAAGTTACTTACTCATGGAGGTCACAGAGTTTAGGGCTGATACTAGCCGACTGATGTTTCTGCCATTTTTTGACCCTCAGAAGCATGCATCTGCTTCAGGAGGTGGCAGAAGGCTGTTAAATTCGTTATCTTAATTTCACAATAACATATCAAAACATGCCATTACATGACCATGAAACAGGTCAGCAGTATTCTTAACATTAAACAAGCACTGCAAGGGATGGAATTCTGTACTGCTACTTCCAGCTTTGATGTTAGCTGCAGATTAATAGACAAATTTTAGTTAAGGACGAAATCCATACATAGCTTAATCAAAGTACTTTGAATAAGATCTCCTGCAACACAAAAAGTCATAAATAGTTCAAATGCTTTTTCATACAAAAGTAAACATTCAGAACCAACATAATGTACCGAATAGGACAAAAACATTTTTAGTAACAGCCAGCGTCACAAACTTTTACAGAAGTACTTACTTACCTGCTTATAAAAGTGGCATTCACCACTTACATATCACCGTGAAGCTTGAAAAATTGGGACATTTTTTCTAGTTAGAGACAATAAAATTAGCCTTCTTCCTGTATTGTCACCAATCTATCCAAAGGATGCTTTTGCAAGAAAGATGTCGTATAAATTACATTAATCTGCAAACTACTACCACAAATAAATGCATAACATCCATACATTTAAATACATCACATCTGTATGTTTTGTATTACTAAAGTTCCTTATTAAGACAATTTTATAAGATACACTGGGCCACACCTACACAACTACCACACAGATAAAAGTATCTGTGTAATCCTGGGAAGGAAACAGAATAATTTACATAATAAAGCACCCTTCTCCAATGCCGGATGTACTGCCATAGGTATCACAGTGTCCTTGACAATTTGGCATACACTTGGCACCCAAATTCTGACCTTTGCTCTTTATAAAGCCTTTGTTGTAGAAACCTGTTGCACTTCTGCACGCAACACTTGAAATATGAAAAGTGTAAAGCAATCATTTCTAAATGGATGGAACATGTTGCTATATAATGTATTTAGTTGCCTCTTTACTTAATTATTTGATTATTTGACAGGTGACATCACAGGGATCACCAATGACATCCTTCCAGCAGGGGGAAGTCTATGAAAGTGTACACCAGGAATAGAAATGGTAGATAACAACATGGCAGTGGAAAAAAACACAATGGAAAGAGATAAGACAGTAGCATTTGCGATTTTCCAAACATTACAGAGCAATAGCTTTAAAGACAACTAAATTAGAATGCATTACATTATATTGCACTGCATTAAATGTACAATGTACACTTCTTTTTCTCTTTGTCCCTGTAGGAATAATTTCTTTTTTGCTGGACATTTCTCTCCAGGGCTTCACTGAAACAGTTTTCACCCAACTGGACTTCTCTGGTTAACAAAATAATAAATGAATAAGAATAATAGCACATCAGGGAAAAAAAAGTGATGTAAGGGATCAGTTGTCACAGGAATGAATTGACAACAGAAGCTGTCACACACCTTATAGCATACAGGCTAAGATTATTGTCATGTTACACAAAGTTAACATTAGCAGTTTTCTTCTTGTAAGCAGCATTGTTTCTGTAGTAAAACTGTATCATTTTTCCTTTGTGTTAGTTGGAAGTTATTTTACAAAGCCAATACCAATACCGAAGTATTAAAAATATAAAGAAAAGGTACTAAACAGCTACATCGTCCAATCCTACACAACTCAAAATTCTTTGAAAACAAATGGAAGTAATTAAATACGTATTACCTGTAGGGTAGAAACAAAATAACTAGCTACAACAGGTGTGATCATAACAGGAGGCAAGGAATAAAATATTCAGGATTTAGCAGCCCTCTGATTAAGTAGTTCTGGGAACCTGCTTCGGAATTCAAGTTTTTCACGTTAGTTGGCAATTGTATAACTCGCCCTTAGGTGTTATAGTCATGCCTCTCCACTGTCCAGATTTTGCCTCATATTTTTGGTCTCGTTTTCATAAAATTGCGTTTTTCTGGCAAATCACTGAGGAATGAAGTCAGAAAATAATGAAAGACGTTTGAGTCTCAGACTTCATAGTCTGTAGAAAATTCAAGCTAATGCAAATCATGGTATTCTATCGAGTTTCTAAGTTTGTTTGTAGGAGCAATATTTACAGATTGTCCTTATTTTGGGACCTTTGTCCCTCGATTTTTTATGGCGTTGTCAAGATTTATATTAAGGTGCCTGAATGAATTTAAAGTACAAACTAGCAGCCATTGTGCTTTGTGAAGCCACACAGATATTACATATAAAGGAATTTCTGCATTTACCAGCACCAGCCAGTGATAAACCTGTCCGTTCCTCATAGTTTCAACTTCTCTCTTAATTATCTTGTTGGGGAAAAAAGCCCTGCATATCACCCAGTCCTTCTACAAGGATTGTTTTACTGCAGTCGATCAGACACCAAACATGTCATGAAAGCTCATTGAAACGTTATCTATTACAAATTGGCCACAAGGCTTGTCAGTCAGGCATGCCTCTCAAGTTCTTGCTCAAAAATTAGGGAAAATGCCACAAGTAATGGGGAGGGGAAAGCATCGACCCCGACTGGGAGGGGGTGGTATTTTAAATATTACTCTAATTCGTTTTGAAGAGTTAGTAGGCCAACAAACTTTGCATCAACATGCATGTTCGGAACAATAAGAAATACACAACTCTGCCGTATGTCATTAATATTGACTGCCTGTAATCCTCGTAGATTTATCCAGAAAATCAAAAATTGTTTGTACAAGGGAAGGGGCAAAAATCAGACACATTGTCAAAATCAAGGACAGTTGAGGTACGTAGTCGGCGGATCTGTCTGTGTAACAAGGAGATTTGCTCTACCTGAATTAAGTCATCTGCGTTTGCAGGTTTAACAAGACCCCTTCAATGTTTTTACTTCGGCCTTTCTGTGCTGTCCTTATCCCCAAGCCAAGGGTGTAGCTAAGCATACTCTTTGTACTCTACTGAGTACATTTTTTTTCTGAGCATCAAGTCAACGTAGCTTTTTTTCAGGTCATATTATGCCTGCAACTTTCTAAGTGAATGCCTTTAACAACAGGTGCAATATCGTTAATCTAAAAACAATGTTTTTAAATAGTTTTATGGGGAACGGCTGAAATGTTGCATGAATTTATTAAGTGCCGGGGGGGATAGGGACCTGTCCCACTTTGCGAGGGACAGTCCCTCTTTGGGCGGTTGTGTCCTGCAAAAAAATTGAAAAAAATGGCAAATGTCCTGAGATTTTAGGACAAAATTATTTCCTTTATTTTATGTAATAGTTGTATAAAATAGTTATTCTGTATCCGAAACATCTAAATGTTATAAGAAACAGAATATGCAACTAAAATGCTACAAGAATAAGCTTTTATTTAGACAAAAAAGTGAAGTTCTGTCCTTTGTACTGGGTGTGGGTATGTTTCACCCTTCAAAATCTGACGTTTGTACCAAAAATTTCCCACTTTGGGTATTTGAAAAAGTGGCAACCCTGGGGGGGGGGTCGTCATTTTTAAGTGCCGGATGTTTGCGGGGGGGGGGGGGGGTGGGTAGCACTAAGAGCTTGCGAGTTTAAAATCGAATTTGCTTGCCACACCCCTACCCCACGCCACCCTGTCCTGTTGAGAAAAAAAAAGTTGAGGGGACCGGCACCCTCCCGACTTAAACAGGTACCGTAAAATATGTAGGAATATCTAACGTACCGTAAATGTGACATCATCACCGCCAGCGTAGTATTCGTATTATTATTAGTGTTATCATTATCTGGCCAGTGTTTAACTTGATGTGAGCACATTATAAACACATCTATCAAAGTGCACACTTGGGGAAACTCCTGTACACTAAGGGGAAACAATATCTCCCACAAATTATAGCGATTGTATGTAAATATACATGGATAAAAACACACACACACAAGCGAGGCTTCTGAGTGATAAACTAAAGTGGAGACCTTTAGAAATCTCCCACCAAACTGACAAATAGCCAAATTCTGTGTGAACAACATCAGATACAACAACAAGGATAACAACATCAGTTTAAGTCTACTGTTTCCTCATTCTGACCCTGAGCTGGCAACAGATGAGAATGACATCTTTGTCGTCTCCTCCTATTACACGGAAAAATCAATCATCAGAAACAAGTTTCTAGAGGTTTGAAATGTCACTGCAGGTGACCTGGGCACTGCATAGCCAGAGGGATTTTAACCTAACCTCCTCCAGTCACTCCCCGCCCAACCTTTAAAATACCTCGGATCAGATCAGCAAAAGTAAATAAACCCAGGACACGCCAGACTGGTCTGGGAGTTGCTGAGGCTGCCTCTTCTGCACTGGATAACTTAAACTCGAGCTTGTTGTGGCTTCCCTTCACAGTGTATCATTTGCAGGTGATGCCAGAAAGAGATAAGAGGTCTCTGAAAGCCCCTCTCTCTCCTTTTCTGTCTAGACGTGGGAATTAATAAACGAATCCTGGACGTAGTCGCACAAATCTACACAGGGGGGGGGGGGGGGGGGTTCTTCTCCCTACACACACACACACACACACACACACACACACACTGCTCTGACTGCCACCTACTGAGCTATGCCAGGAGGCTCTACACTCAAAACAGCTTTGAACTTAATTACTACAGTCAAATCGTAAACTCCAGTCTCCAGGTCTTTTGAGTGAAGAGTCTTGGTTTTGAATTGACCTGGCTTCTAACAATCAGTTTTGATGAACTTCCGACTCGTCGCTGAAAACTGTACAACCGTTCATACTCCAGGCCCAGGTTCCTACATAATAGGAGTAAGAACTTTAATGTGCCAAAATGTAATAAGAAAATCGGAAGTAAGCATTGCTTAAAACGTTTAGAAATCGACATCATTTAGAACCTCGCTTAACCTAACCCATACCATTTTCGTAGAAGGTCCAGATTTTTGTCTCACTTTTTTGGAATGTGTTCTTTTATTTATTTATTTTTTTTGGGGGGGGGGGTCGTCGAGTACTGAAGTCGGTAAATGATGACACTCATTTCACTTTCAGACTTCGTATCTTTCAGAAAATGCAAGCTAATGCAAAACCTACTATTCTCGCTACTTTCTAGGTTTATAAGAACAATGTTTAAAATATGTCCTTATTTTTGGGCCTTTGTCCCCCCATTATTTTTACCTTTATCTAGATTTCTTGCGCTAAGAGGTTTGTGAGGCGTATCATAATCACTTTTGTGGTCTCAGAACAAGATTTAATACGCACAATACTCAAGTTTCTGTCTCTGACAATACTCACACTTTCTTCAAAAGAGCCAGACACTTGATATCTATCTGCTTTTAAACTGGCAAGTATTACATAGTATTACATAGTATTGAACAGACACAACAATAGAAGAAAGAAGGTGCATGGGGATGGGTGCTGACAGCTAGTGTGCTCCGGGGTCGGGGTGGATGTGATGTGCGTGTGTGTGTGTGTGTGTGTGTGTGAGGGAAGGGTTGTGTGTGTTGGGGGGGGGGGTACTTCTGTCATTTCATTAATGTCTGGGCACGTTGCTGCTATGCCAGTAGACGTTATGGATGCTTAAAAACAGCTCACATATGTGAGCTTCTCTTACTAAACACTTTTTGACTCATAAGCAGTAAAAGCTGGCGTTTCCAGATTGTACGTTCCTGCTACCAATACTGCAGTTCTATCGTTGTTGTTATTGCGGCCACCGGTTATACCCTTGATGGTATAACCGGGGAGCTGGTACAGGGTTTCTTTTCACCTCCATTTGTCTACTGCGTGACTCTAAGGAAGTCGAGATGGTGCTACCGGAGCGCCCTGAAGACGACATTTGGGTCCAGTGGGCTTACCAGTTAAATGCATAAAATGAAAATAAACCATGTGCCCCCCCCCCAAAAAAAAACTAAAAAAGGAATTAAAGAAGGAACTTGCCCCCAAGAAAGAAAGAAGGGGATCTACACATTTGCTAGCCAGAAAACACATCTAGAAGAAACAAGTTGCTGGCTTTCTTACATGGTTTCATTGTGTAGAGTTTTGGTATTATGTAAACTTGTACGATGTGCTGCTTGTATGATGTGAATTGTATAATGTAGTGGAGCAACAAATGTATAAAAATATATTGTATATGTCAACTGGACTTTCATTCTGGCAGTAATATATACCGGTATACCTATCTTTTACAATTCAGTAACACCAACTTTCAGCTT
Organism: Protopterus annectens; assembly: GCF_019279795.1. Lineage (NCBI taxonomy): Eukaryota > Metazoa > Chordata > Ceratodontiformes > Protopteridae > Protopterus > Protopterus annectens. The sequence continues at coordinate 890,017,320 of NC_056739.1, forward strand.
AGGAAAATATCAGAAAGCTCCACTTATGTGCAACGCAATTATTTAGTCTTGTAGTGGTATGCTGGTGTTACAAGAGTCAAAGAAGATACATGCTGCTTCGTTTAGCTTTACCTCTACATTTTTGCAACAAAGGCATGTCAATAAAAATAATAAATGGTGCATCTTTCCCAACAAGCAGCAGGCACTGGCAAATCTTAGAAACGAATATACAGTGATCAGGTAAGCACAGCTTGCAGGTTTAGCAAAACAGAATATGACAACTTTAATAATGTAGAATAGACAAGTCATAATGTCAGAACAGTATATATATATATATATATATATATATATATATATATATATATATATATATATATACACACACACACACACACACACAACTATATATATATGTATAGATACACATGCACGCACACACACACAATATACATATATATATATATATATATATATATATATATACACATACACACACACACACACACACACACACATATATATGTATATATTATGTATACATAAGCAAGAGAAAAGCTGCACCGGCAAAAAATATATACTGGTTTACCGGGAGAAAAGCGTAAGTGGCTTTGCTTTTTGGCGCTCTTAGCATGCTGTCTTCAGTAATGTTGAAGCCAATAACAATTAACGCTTCATGTTTGGGCAGAACATGTTTAATTGCATCAACTTCCGTATATCAGTCAACGTGCAGCAAGTTATTATTGTTTCCACTTTATTCCAAACAGTGGTCATTTACTTAATACTCTTGCGTGTTTAGCACATTTCTTGCTTACGTCATCACACTGAAAAACTTTAATCAGTGTGATGGCGTAAGCACAACACAAGCTGAACCCACAAGAGTGTTAAATGCAAACTGTTTGGAATAAAGTGAAATGTTACCGGAAATTATGCAAAAAAGCTTGGTAAAGTTAGTGAGCAAATAACCTGGCAGCCATGTAACTAGATAGGTTGCCTGCTGATTCAACTGTTTTATACAACTGAGAATGATAATGATCGTTGGAAAAATATTTCATATTAATGCACCAAAATACATACTGCTTATATACAGTAAACGTCTCGTACTGCTATACCTTGTTATTTAATGTTCAAAGCCCCTCCCCCACACTGGTTATGGAATATGAAATATAGTCCCCCATGTCAATGTGCGTTGTGAAAATTGCTATATAGTAATTTCTTTCGGCTTTTCCCGGTTAGTGGTCGCCACAGCGGAACGCCGGTCCGCTTATGATTGGCAGTAGATTTTTACGGTGCCGAGGTGCCGGCCCGACGTCCAACCTTAAACGAACGCACACAATTCACGCACGCATCTGCATGTCTTTGAAAGTTGCTATATAACATTCCGAATTATTTATAATCAATTGAAAAGTCAGTCACTTAAAACAGGTAGTAGTCAAAATACATGCGGCCTTTACAAATATGTGGGGTAGGGGGTGTCGCATTCCCCTGCAAACAGTATTAGTACGTACCCTTTTTCTGCATTATAAAAAGGGAAAACAGCGGAATGTAGTGGGTTAGGATAGGGCCTCCCATCGTAAGCACGTTATTATGTATTCGAGGCATGGATGCCAAGAAATTCACCTGGAGAGTGAAGTCCGATCTTAACTCTGTCATGCGTGGAGTCTTAACTACTACCTGTGTTACGGAAAAAACATTGAAAGCCAGTAAAGCACTTAGGGGGGGTGCTGCAGCATACACAGGGGCTAGGGGAAATTAGGGATCGTTTTTTTTTAATACTGCCCTAATTTAAATAAGTTACATTACAGATTAACGTCTATAAACTGAAGTAGACATAGGAGTCCATAGCTCTCAACAAATTAGGGATAAATCCAGAAATAATCAGCGACAATCTGGGACATTTCTGAAATATTAGTACTACTAACTACCGCCATTGACAGAATAAGAGAATGTGAATTAATATCATTTTCTGAAGTAAACAAATTATATAACTCTAATGATTGCCTTTATATTAAGTGTAATTCACCACCTTTTCTCAAAAAGTCACTCGTTTGGGAGGGGATTAAGAGAGACATGAAAAATTTTGAGTCAAAATCCTGGACAGTTGTTGAGAGGTATGGGATACTCAGGGTTGGTTGAGCATAGCTGTCAACTTATCTCTAAAAGAGGATCACTGCCTGTCATAAAGGGGAACAAATGGGCAAAAGGTGGAACACATCCCAACAGCGTACTTACCTCACTTAGTACGAAGGTCACATGATGGTTAAAATGTGCTACTTTACATTCCCCTCAGTTGTATAGATTTTCGCAGAATGTCTAGATTTTTGCCTCATATTTTTTGGGGGGTCTGTTCCTCATAAAAATTGTTTTTTTGACAAATCACTTGGATAATGTAATGATTAAAGTCACTAAATAATGACATGCATTTGAGTTTCAGACTTCATATCCTCCAGAAAGCGCATGCTAACACAAATCCTGTTATTCTAGCAACTTATAAGAGCAATATTTAAAATATGCCCCCATTTTGGGCCTTTATCCCCTCATGTCAGATTTTGTCCAGATTTCTTATGCTAAGAGGTTGAGAGGTATTCTCCTGTATACTTTTAAAAAGTTATTTTGGTGAATTAATACGATTCAGTACTGTTTACCGTGGATATAAGTTAAACAAATCCTAACACTGAATGCGTGATAGTGGAACTTTGAGGAACAGGACTTTTCAAAACCCAAACTGAGGAGCGTTCCCATATGGCGGTACACTTCAGTTACGCACATTAGAAAGCGCTGTTTTAGTCGGGTCTCGCACGGCAGTAGCGGGTAACACGTTTGTTTATTTCGATTTTGGAGCATAATCACGGCGCTCCATATACTACAATATGTTTGGTGGGGCCTAGTCTGCCCAGTTTCTTTCTAGCACACTGAAACAAGGGGAACACAAAACATTACTAATGTGAAATCCGTGGTGGCCTTCCTCGTCTGCAGGAGCTCCCCATGAAAAAAGCCCTTTTCCACCTTATGCCTGCTAGTGAAACTTGTTTTCACTGCTTATTTACGCAGTAATATGGTAACTGTAAAGCACGGCAGGGGCCCTTACTTCCATTACCATTATTTTACGAACTTAAGATGCATTTATTACAAACACATTTGGAATGTTGAAGAGCAGAGATTTGGTCTTGCAACGTCTTAACAAGCTATAGCACCCCCCCCCCCCTCTGGACAGCACACAAAATACAGTAGTCAATAGATACTTTATTACGATAACTTTTTAAAATCCAGACATGAACAACCGTTCTGACAATAAATAACAATAAACTTACTTTTTGTTTTCATAATGATCAAACATTCTGTCTTCGTCCATTAGTTTTTTTTTTTTTTTTTTTTGTTTTCTGATAAAAAAGTTTCAGTTCGGATTCGTTTCTTTTTTTCAGTCATGCGCAATTCTGTTAAAGTCTTTTCCTTCAGTCTTTCAGTCTTCATATGATATTGAAACGAGAGAGAGAGAAGAAAAAAGGATGACGTAAATGGCCAAAAGGAATGTATAATTGGTTTAAAGCACATCAGGCATATGATTTGCATCCACTTATCCGGCTTCCAGAAAAATATTTGCTTTTGGTTATATCTGTGGGTTATTTAGCAGACCACTTTGTGTTCCGTTCCTTTTCTCATACAGTGGACCTAGGCCTAATTATAATTCCATGAATGCTTAAAAAAGTCCAACAGGAATGCTGAGATTTCTCCAGTCCTGTGGAAGATGTGAAATTCCAAATACCTTTTGTTTTGCATTGATGATGTGTGGTTTATATCAAAAAAGTGCTTTTTGTTGCTGTTCTGTCAAGGACTTGTAAATGGCCTGAGGCTGGACTTCTCTCATGCAGGACACAGGAGCATGCTCAATCCAATTCTCGGGAGGGTTGCATATAGTCCAGACTGGTTCTCACGTTTCCACTGGGCTGGGTACCATGCTGTTGGGGGTATCAGGTAACTGGGAAGACAAAGAGGTGACATCACTGCCTGACGAATTACCCAAGGAACCAGATTCAGAAAAGGAAACCTAGAGAAGGAACACACATGTTAATTAACCGAGGATAACTGGGAAGATTAATGTTTGCAATGTGGTTTTCACACTTGAACAGCCCTTAATGCATATATGTTGAAACAGAAGCACACATTAAGAAACTCTCAGAAAAGCAGCTACATTAAATTCTGGCTAGCGCAATAACAAAAACGGCAAAGCTGCTTTAGATGGAAGTAAAGATATAATATGTAGTCCATTTTGTCATTGTTACTCTGTGAGAAACGGCTTTGCAAACATGGTGCACAAAGGGTCCCCTCCAGTTTTGTAATAGCCTACCAAAAATAGGTATCACTGTTATGTCTAACACACCTCATCAAAAACACATAAACGGGCTCAGTATTAACTAGAAAGATAATTCAGTAACGTATGCAAGAATAACATGAACAACTGTTTTTATTTGATAATCATACTGAACGCTCTAACTGAAAGAAACGGAGAACTGGGTGGAGATGTTAAACGAATTCCATTACTACTTACTACAACCTCCATATACACCGTTATTACCCTACTAATGTACAGTGAAAGTCTTGTAACTACTTTTGCATATATTACCTATCCCATGTAACAGCGATCTCTAAAGCACAAAAAAAAATTCTGTAAGAAAACGTTTGCAAATTGCTTCAGTGAAGCGCGCGTTTTATTCTTCCAGGGGTGCAAGAGAAACATCTTGGACATTCGTTCATGACTGCTTACTGGGGGGTGGGGTGGAAGTTATTATAGCAGTCTGTGGGCTCAAGGCAAATAAGTTAATTCTGGTATATGATATCAGCGTATTGCTGGACTAATTTTGACAAAACAATGCTCATGATTCATGATCCATGTCCACAAACAGCTCCTTTCTTCACCTGACAGGTTTAAAATATTTTTTCTGTAGAGTTCCTCCTTCCTTGCCACGTGACCATAGTAGGCTTCAAATATTTGAAAAGAAATTATTTTGAGATAGACATACTATGTAAACAATTTAACAAGGTCACTGGATTCTCATATTACAATATTTTAAAATCATCATTTTCCTGTGGATACCCCGATGTGGTTAATCATTGAACAGTAATGCCCTATGAAGGGATGCGTGTTTGTTTAAGAGCATTTTAGTTTATAACGCCAATGATTCTTATTTTCATTTGTTTTTCTGTACTATACATAACTAAGTACTAGTTTTTATTATTTCACATTATAGAATATAAAAGTAACGCATATTTTTCATGTTTGTAGCATGTGTTTAAATTAGTAGATGGACCACAAAATATGGTTATTTAAACTTATGAATGAAAAGGGAACCGTGTAGTCCTCAATGCTTATGTCACTACTTAGTCTTTGTAATATACGTTGTGCAGAAAGGCATGTGTGCGTGTGCATGTGTGTGTATACATATACATGTATGTGTGCACGCGTGCGTTATTCAAACAGGTCAGCTCCCTCTGTTTCACCCACTGTAAAACTTTAAAATGCAGAGTAGCCGCCGCTGTTGATCTTAGAGAGACAGCAACTCCTTTTAACTCATTTTTGAAGGTTCTAGTGTCAGTAAAGGGAGTTGGGGACACAAACCCCTCAACAAATTCCATACTCTACCCTTTCCACATCGAAAGGATATGTCACACATTCGTTAATTAAGTAATAGGGATTCCGCAAACAAACCTCTTGTAAGTAAGAAGAAACAGTTATTAACTATGCTATTGGCTTCCCGGCTGAAGCTGTTTTTGCAGGTGTTAAACATTTTGCATTTGCTCCACATTATGAGAAACAGTGCTCCACAATTTGGAGAAAGAATGTTATGAGAGAAACACACACAAAGTTCGTATTCTTTTTTAGGGTAGCTTACTATTTTTGCATCATTAACCAGCCTACTGCTTACAAATCTACCAAGTAGTTATTCTTGGTTGGCACTACACAATTATGGGACTCCGCTATAGCAGTGCCATCGGGTTAGCCTAATCCAGTCCACCAAGAAAAATCAACACGCGATTATTCAAACCAGCACATATTAAACAGTACATCTGCGACAGTGACACTACCCAAGGTGACAATACCCGCAATGTTTTTGTTTGTTTTGCAGAGCTGGCCGTTACCCATTTCCCTTCCCACGTCAACTTTACAGATTTTCGCTGAATGGCCAGAGTTTTTCCTCATATTTTGGGTCCATTTTTCATGAAATCGTGGTTTTCGGGCAAACTAGTGGCAAATCATATACGATTGAAGTTAGAAAATCATGACAGACATTTGAGTTTCAGGCTTCATATCCTTCAGAAAATTCACGCTAATTCAAAATCTGTTAATTTATCAAATTTCTAAGCTTGTAATAGCAATATTTAAAAATTGTCCCTATTTTGGGCCTTTGTCCCACTTTTATTTATGACTTTGTCTAGATTTCTTGCCCTAAGAGATATGGTGTGTCTATATATATATATATATATATATATATATATATATATATATATATATATATATATATATATATATGTATACACACACACACACACACACACACACACTGTATCCACCAACGCACAGACCAAGTGAAGTAAAGGCAGCTCTCACTTTATCCGTATTTCCTAGAAATAACTGCGGTGAAACGACCTTTCAAGTGACGACATTTTGAGACTGGAATAATTGGTAAGCGTCAGAGAAAAACCTTCGCTTTTAACCATCTTGCAAAGTTTAAGTAAATACTGCTGAAAACTTTGCAGAAATATGAAATTGCTTTGGATATGGGTGTTAATTTACTGGTTAAGGTGGGCATTGAAATTATAGTGGCTGCAGGCACATCTTTCAACTTCTTTGCTCAACAATTCAGGACAAGGTAAAAATAATGTAAAGGCAATCGCTCAGTTTAAATATTATTCTAATTTAATCAAGAGTTAATAAAACAAAACGTTTTGCATTAGCATGCGTTTATAAGTTAGACATTCTGATGCCTGGCCTTTTTGAGTGTAATCTTCAATGATTTATCATCAGATATTTTAGAGAAGGAGCAGGGCAAAAACACGAGGCACAATTAGAAAGTTCTACTTTAAATCAGGGATAGCTAACAGTTGTGGATGCAGGTTACTAGACAGTGGCCGTTTAAGACTGACACACATATCCCCCATACACTGTGTAACATGTATGTAACATTGTATACCTAATGTGACATTTCTCCACTGTACCTTATTGGTAAGAAGGGTTTAAATCCCAAAAGTGTTTTGTCGTTCTACATTACGTCACTCCAGTAACATCTAAAATATTTTTCAGCAAGACATTATCTTTATTTTTATTTGTTTTAGTTTTTATGTATTTATTTCTTACCCGGAGGGTTCAGTACTAATCCACACGGTCTGTTTTCAGATTCAGCATTGTCTGGTTAAATGACTTGCTCAAGAGTCACTCACAGAGAAAGCACGTTGAGATGGGAAGGAACCAAACCTGTAAAATCTATGCATTATTATAGACCTCATTATGGCTTGAGTCCATCTGTCCTAACAAAGTGGCTAAACTGTGTCTTTGGATGCTGAAGTAAATATAAGGTCGATTTGTAATAGTTTTCGGTGCAGACCATCTTTTCAAAATATGTAGTGGCCATCATCAAGTATCTGGGTGTCTTGATTTTCGACTACTTGCATTAAACTGCATTAATTTCTCCTGTGGTTCTCTAAGATCCATGCCTTTCAGCAAACTGTGATACTGTCGCAAGCAGTCAGTGCAAACACTTGCTGTCTCTTTAAACTATAATAAAATCTCTGTTAAGTACAATGTCAACCTGCCTTAATTAATTAGTACATTCAACCTAAATATACTGATTTGGCTATCTAGTTATATAAACGTTCATCTACATTTTAAGAATGCAGTTCTACCAAACACTAAGCAATTATCCTGATAACCAAAATCAGATGAGCTTCCGGCTATATTCCTGCATTAAATTTTCCGTTATATTAACGGTGCTATATGTCCCATGTATTTATTTTCATTTAACATGCTGCTTTCTGCTAGATCCAGACTTCATAATTTATCTAAAACATCACTGCTGGCCTAGTCAGTATTGTTTTACCTTTTTAAATATGTACAGTATTTTACAGCGCATTTCAGTACACTCCTAGATAGTGGCCCTTCCCATATAACTTCTATCTTGCACTATTTTTATCCACTAGTACCTATATGTATTAACATTGTTTGCGAATGCTGTCTTAAAATCCTACTGCATAATCCTATATTACAACTTTGTTGGTGCCTTTCTCCTACAACTTCTACTAAAAAGGGCTTGTGTGCATTTAGGCTATCCCAGAGAATGTATGCATGTATAAATGCAATAAATAAAATAAAATAAAAAAATGCAAACGGTTCCCTTTTGTCTGTGTTTCTGCTTAGATAGTAAACATCTTAAACCGAAATGTTGCCATGGTATATCGGTTGTGTGTTGGGTTCCCGGCAACAGGTACGCTGAATTGAGACTGCTAGCTTTAATTGACAGTCTGGTAGTTAGCCCCAGAGGATTAATACTGATACAAGGTTTGATTCCCTCGGTCTCTGATTACTTTTAAAGGCTCACTCTACCCGACAGTGCTCTGGAGAAACTGAGCTGAGCTCCACTCTCTGATTACATAGCTGGTAGCTGCCCCTTGAAGTTGTATTTGGTATTTCTACCCTCATTACTTTATTATATAAACTCATCAGCTCTTAAATTATCACTGTTTACTTTTGTTGCTGTAATGATTGCCAGCAAAAACTTTGTAATTTGGCAATGCACACAAGTTAGAGGAATTTCATTACTGAGAAGATTGTGACCATATACATCTAAGTACAGCAACATTTATTATTATAAGCTTACAAGTATGACAAATTAAACTTTGATCAGATATGTGGGACTTCCTACTTCACCAAAACAAGTAGTTTGTTTTAAGATAAGATGCACACCCTTATGAAATGATTAAGACTCAAGTTTCAGCTTCAGAAGATGGTATAGTCTTCTACCCCCCTTCCTGCCCACATCAGTCCATCCAACATAAAAATGCACAACCTGCCACCTCTGACATAGCCAGCTTTCACTAAATAACTGCTGCCTTTCACCTAGGTAATCGACAATAATTTAAGATCATACATGCCAGTCATAACTCTCAACCTCTTAGCACAACAAATCTGGTCAAAGCCAAAAATAATGGTGGAACAAAGCCCCCCAAATAGGGACAATTTTTAAATATTGCTGTTATAAGCTTAGAAAGTTGCTAGAGTAAAAGGTTTTTGTGATACCATACATTTTCTGATAGATATGACATTTGAAACTCAAATGCCTGTCATTAGTAAATTCAATCGTCATTGGTTTGCAGCAAAAATTCAGAAAATGTGAAGCAAATATGTGGACATTCTGGGAAAATCAGGGCAATTGAGAGGTATGCTGCCAGTCTATAAATATCACAAATATGGAAATCAAGAATAAAAACCAAGTACCAGAAGGAGAGAGGCTTATTCTACACAATAATAATCATTCAAAACAAAACATGAATAATTTGAAACAATGAGCTTTTGCTATTTGAATGGCTTCACTAAACACAAATAAAAACTCCAACTGTACTCTGATAAATCTCCATTAATAGAAAATCTGAAGACAAATGTGCACGAAGGCTGGCGTACAATATTGGCACCTACAGTACAAATGTAATTGTGCATTAAATAATGACACACGTATTCACTCACCATCAAGCTCATAATTACAATTTTCCAAGTTTCATTAATTTGCTTGTGTATGTCTCTTCCCCGAGTGTTTCAAACCAATGCGATTGTGTCCATTGGGGGAGTCTTACTTTGTTTTTTCTATACGCTTTGCAAGGGGCAAGTCAATCGCATCCCTCTAATATCATCAACTCCATGGTTACACTACAGGAGGGAAGGGAGCAAACACCCAGAAACTGCACTTAGTGCCTGCACGATTTTCCCCGACAATGTTTTTCAGTGGAAATGCCGGCATTGTTGGGAAATCGAGTCTCTGGGGTTGAGGCTGGGAGAGTAGCGCTGCCTTACTATACACACAGACAGACAGATAGACAGAGAGCTACATGAGGGAGGGAGAAAGGAAGTAATACCAAGACAGACCAGATTCCCCTACAGAAAGCGTGGAAGAACCACACATTTGGTTCTAAGACTCAGAAACACAGCACAGGCCAACGGTCACACACAGGCAATGCAAATGTCCCCCTATTGGTTGAACATTCCCATTTTCTGGCCTGATTTATCCATGCAGGTGAAGTGTCTATTTTTGGAGGTGTAACCCTGCTTACAGTCTTGACTTACTAGGTCACACAATTTGCAGAATCCTCCCTCATTGCAAGTAATTTGTGAATGTGTCTAGTACTCAGAAAAACGCACAATCTGACCAACACAACCAACATACTAGTGGTCCCAATAATTTAAAGAAAGAGGGAACACATCTACATTTCCCCTTTCCAGAAGCAAAAATAAATGACCTGCTGTGGTAGAACTGTGCAATACACTTCATTAAAATTTACAGATTTTACACACAGACACACACACACACACACACACACACACACACACACACTCTCTCTCTCATATTCTGCTTACATTTTTCCATAATTTTGTCACTTTCATAACAATCAACCTCTTTGCACAAGAAATCTGGGCAACTGCAAAAGTAATGGAAGGATAAACGCCCTAAAATCTGGACTTTTTAATACTGGTCTTATACATTTGGAAAGTTGCTAGAATATTAGGTTTTGCATTGACATGCACTTCCCGAAGGATATGGACTCTGAAACTCGAACGTTTGTCATTATTTAGTGACTTCAATCCTGAATTATTTTTCAGAAAGCCACGTTTATGAGAAACACACCAACATTATGAGGCAAGATCTGCACATTCTGAGAAAATCTTGACAGTTGAGAGGTATCACTTACTCTGTTTTTTTATCTGTGTTTTGAGTAGTATCCCCCATTCCTGTTGGAAGCTTACATATTTACGTGCTGTGCAAATTAGTTGCCCAGATTTGTGCGTGGGTGTACCTACTCTTCAACTGCTTTCCTTCTTATTTTAGTGTCTGCAAATTTGGAAGTATGGAGGGTGCGCGCGCGCACACACACACACACACACACACACACAAATGGCTGTATAGCAGACTTGTCTTACCAGTTGTTGGAAGGCCGGTTGATCCAAGTCACTTTGTAGGGCGAACTCGCTCAGCACTTTCCACGGTGGCTGATAAGTTTGGACCTCCACTGCGTTCCCTTGCACTGCATTATCGTGGCGGACAGGACTACTGGCGACTAGGGGCGTCCCTGTTAGACCCTGGAGGTTCTACAATTAATAGATATGACAAGAGCACATGGTCAGTCGTTCGTCTGCAGCGGCAAACACTGAACGGTCACTAATTATCACCTAGTAGCTGACAAACACCACAGTCACTAACACTACTGCATTCTGCCGTATTTTAAATGCGAACATTCAAACTAGATATCTACAACAGAAACAAAAGTAACAGTCTGTAGTACTTTCTGTTCCGGCCATTAGCCTACTTTTTATATATAATGAATGTCAGATCACAGAGTAACAATAACTTATATGACAGAGTACTGTCTGCATGCCAAATAAACGGGAATGTGTACACAAGTATCGATTTTTATTCACATTCTCGTGTTGCTGCACTTCCCCCCTTCCTACCTACACACACCCACACACACACACACACACACACACACACACACAAAATATGTGCACCAAGATCTAAGTGATACACATTCGGTGCTTAACGTGCTCTAATTCCCTCTACATAAACACATATATGTGTGTGTAGTTTTTACTTATTTGGTTTGCAACTAGGAAATTAAATGAAAACTTGAATAAATATTTATGTAAATGATTTGGATGCCGTGAGACTATGAATCTTAAAATTTGTTTTAATGATTGGTTATATTGCTTTTTTGTTTGTAATTCTGCCTTATTTTTAAAGGAATGATAGTCGTTTCAGTTCTACAAAATGATTTGAGTCATGGGGAAAAGGCAATTTCCACACTATTTCAATTACGTTTTAAAACTTGAGTTCATAATATTACACGCTAGTTGAGTAACAGTACTGTATTTGATAGTAATGTGTTTTATAGTTTGACTCTCAGGACTGGTCTTATTTATTTATTTAACTCTGTTTACTGCAGTAGAGCACAGATCAAACCTAACCAACTGAATATGCTCAGACCGCTTAGTGCAAGAGTACATGTAGCTGTCAGTAAATCGGAGAACAGAAACAAGGTTGTAACCAGGCATACTCAATGTACTCAAGCGAATACGTTTTAATGGACTATAATTAGAAAATGCAATGGGTCACAGAGGTCAGATGTTGCTAAAAGTATCCAAACTAACGCCTACAAAGTAGAAAATATGACCATTTGGGAAAGAGACTACTTTTACTGCTGGAAAGGACAACGACTTTAAAATGTGATTATTTCTTCAGTATCCGAGGAGCAGCATTTGGAGAAATATATAGGTTTTAAACATGAGGTTTGCTGTGAGTACAAAATGAAAATACATTGCTACATACAACCCTTAAAAAGCTACTACAGATCTGTTGTCACGACTTTTCCTTCTTACATACCGTGTCACACGTTTGGGTGAAAATAACTAAATTAAAAGTTTAACACAATGTTACATTTCTTAAGGGCGAGTATTTACTTGCAAACAGTTGTATGTTAAAGCTGCACTTGAACTGAGTTCATTTTGGCTATACGCCAATGGACCATTGCTTCAGAAACAACAAAACATAATCAAATAAAAACTAAAATGTGCCCATGTTTTTCATTCGGATTTTTTTATCGGTTTCACACTGCTTTAAGTCTAGACAGTTTTGACGAGGTAATGGCAATTCCACAATTCCCAAGTCAAAATTGTTTGCACCTTAATTTGTTAAATTAATAAGAGATTAATAAACTCTTGTTTTGACCAACGACCTTTTTGTCTTGTCAACTGATTTCAGCATTCAAGTAAAAAAGGCGGATGAAATGAATGCATTTTAAAGCCTATCATGCATAAATTAGGACTGTTTGTTATGTACTACTTGGATCTGTATTTTAGGGAAGGTTGTTAATACTTATGCAAATGTACTCAGACCTTGCTCACTGTGTGTGTGTGTGTGTGTGTGTGTGTGTGTGTGTGTGTGTGTGTGTTCCTGAGGGTGGTGCGTATCTCCAGTGTTTTTGTTTTATTTAGGGGGATTGATGTATTATGTGGTAACTAGTGCCTGTGTATACTGAATGCTAACATTCTTCTTGCTAAGCTAATTTTATGCGTCATTGAACTTCAGCAAAACAAGAACAGTATACCCTTTGGAAAGGTCTGTGTAAATTTGAGGTAAATGTACAAAACATTTGCAGACCACAAAGTTTACAAAAATGGACGCTATTTCCACTGTCTGCAAATCTTTTAAATGTTGGAGCCAATAACTTAAAGAATGAATCACCAAAATAACTCATATTCCTTGTATTAAAAAGAATGCATCAGCAAAATAACACAAATCCTGTGCATTAAACCAAACAAGTAAGTATACAGTTATTATTATCACTGTGGGTCTTTAACCTTGTTGTATAGATGAACATCTCGGTTATAATTCTACATTTTACAGTACTACACTTCCAACTAAGGATTCGAACCATAGCATTTTGTTTGAATGACCTCAAGAATAAGGAAAGACACGTTTATTTTAGAAGAGCACGGTTCTAAACAGGGATTGATGGGTTTTGATTCTTTTGAGCGTGCAAGTATGCCAATAATCAGCTGGTGGCTGTATAACAAGAATGGTTGCGATGCTTACAGTTTTGTCGCTGTGTTGTTGCTGCTGCAGCTGTTTTATAAGAATGGATTTCTTCTTGTCCTTGCAGCGTTTGTTCTGAAACCAGACACGGATTACCCGCGGACTGAGGCCAGTCATCTCCACAAGTTGCTCCTTCATAAGGGCGTCAGGTCGGGGGTTTGCAGCATAACAAGTCCTCAGTGTGTGCAGCTGCTTCTCATTCAGGACTGTCCGCACCCTGGTCGTTTTCTCTGATTGCTTGTGAACGTGAGGTCTCAGAGAAGGCTGTCTGGCCGAGACTGGCTCCACTGGATGTTAAAAAAATAAAATAAAATATTGCCTATTTATCGTGTACTTTTGTTATGTCAACAACGCACATTTTTACTGACAACGGTGTATGCTTAAAAAACACAATCAATTCAAACACAGAAGAAATAATTAGAAGAAATACATATTAGACGTTGCAAAACAACCAGCAACCGACATTAGTAAAAGTCAAGTAGAGTCTTGTCAGTAGAACACACACACACACACACACACACACACACACACACACACACACACACACACACACACACACACACACACACACACACACACATATTCCCTGGCATGCACCCGTTCTCATTGATGTAATGTAATCTATTAAAATAGACGAACACTAAGTATTAAGATAGTGTCGGTGAAGTTTAAGAGGTAACAGTTTACAACGATTAAAACCTGCGTTTTGTAGATAGTCTGTCTACCTACATACCTTAACAGCGTATCGATATATTTGTCGTTCTTTAAAACAAAAGCATCGCTGTTGCTGCATATTTAATGTTTTGGTTACATTTTATGTAATGAGATACACGTCATTCATCAACACATAAGTGTTACACACACACACACACACATACACGTACGTAAAATATAACAGTTGAGTCAAAACTATCCTAATTGCCATTATTTTAAAATTCAGACGCTGCGAAAAATGTAAGACTGCAGGACTAGTACTTGGGTTTGCAATTGCAAGATGTTTTCATCTGCATCACCCTCCCGTATATGGCCCCGTATAGGTGTGTTTTAAGTTTTAGTTTATATTACAGCTGATAGAAGGCTGCGCTTAGGTAGAACATCAGAGTCTGGTACCCCCCCCCCCCCCAACGCCTACTTTGCATTATAGTGGGGTTGCAATATTTTGGCAAACTGAATTCCATGACCTATTGTCGATAAAGCTTTGTAGCTCAAAACGTATAATTGCTTCACTAGCATTGGCGAACTTGTATAATAATAATAATAATAATAATAATAATAACAATAAAAACACGGGGATATCAATCATGCTAAACTAACTGCTTAAAAGATACATTGAATTGATAAAATGTACTCTCAAGCTCTGCATGAAATCGTAGTACGCCTGTTTAATCTTTAAGAATTGGGAACAAGATTAAAAGGGTTACACAGGGACTCAAACGAGGGAATGGAATGTGCTCTGTAGTTAAAGTAACTTAAACCCGTTTAGAAATTTGGAATGACACTTACAAGTGCTTTTATAAAACAGTAACCAAGAATCAAGTCCTGCATATTAAGGAAGTTTCCACTTCTCTTTACAAACCCTGAATACTCTATCTACCTGTCTGTCTATCTGTCTATCTACTCCATCAGACATATGACTCCCATCAGACATAGGCATTCACGAACACACACTCAGCATTAACACTAAGGCATCACAGATCATGACGTCAGAATTAATCCAGAAAACGCTATTAAAAGTGACAGACAGCTTTGGCAGTAACATTCCAGCAAAACTCAAGTACTATAGCAATCAGCCTGTGGGCTCCAATAATAACGCCACACTTTCTGGGGTCTGTTTCTAGTGATGTATTTCCAAGGAAGAAACATTGTTCTAGCTGTACAGACTCCCATGAAGAACTAACTGCACAGCCTGGGTACTGGATGTAAATTACCAACATATGCAATACTGTTGCTTGTATACAGGTATTAGCCCTTGCTTACTGATATTACACTGAAGACTAGATCATAATCCTCTGATGTTATTCATAGCTCATGTACTCTGCGGCACATCCAACTGTCTTGCAAGAATGCAACGTTTAAAATCGAGTGTACTGTGCATTATTATTATTTGTTTTGCTTGATTTTGCCATTTAACATAACTATACAGTAATGCCTTTACTCTAAGTTACATTGTCGCTTGCTGCCTATGACAGATGTTGGAACTGGTGCGCATGTCCAGCCCAGCACTTACACAATTAACAAAATAATAAAACAAAACAAGTACCTTACAGTACTATGGACTGAACCGTGTACTGTTACGCTGAAAACTTCAACATTAACCTGTCTTTTCAGTTTGCAAGTCCAGGTCTGGAGTAGTAATGTATACTTAGAAAGCAGAAGTCTGGCTATGCCAGGGTTACATCTTGGTGTTATGATAACCTGCCTTTAATCCTGTTTACCCTTTAAGCGGTAATTGGTTAACTGAATCGCTGCAGAAGAGATCCATACCAAAGCTTCCTATACAAGAGAATGCAATATTAATAAATTCAGTAAACCAGTTGTATGAACCAATATTGCTTGTGTGCGAAGGACTGTGACTTCGTTCACCATTTGATAATCACTGAGAACGGTTGACAATAATGCATCTTTTTTGTTCAGGATTTACTTCTACTCATTCTTACTGAATGTTCACAGCAGAAGAAAGAAAATTTACTAGCTGGTAGAGTTTATTTTATCTAGTCAACTAAAATTTCAGATTTTCATCCAGTTTCAGCACACGCACGCTCACACACCAGGCCACTGCTGCTGCCACCTGGGAATGATCACCTCTCTCCATTCAGTCTGCAAGTCACCTTCATACAGACAACTCACACTTTCAGGTCTTTTTAATAATACTTTTTATCATTATTCATTCCTAGTTGGCAGCATTATACCACCCATTTCCATTATAAATGAACACATAAAATAATGGCAACCTGTTCGTATGCATTGTAGGGTTATAAAAGCAACATAATGTTAATTTACAGTTTTGTTACCCACTTAATAAAACGTATCAACAACTCCCACTCACAGCATACATACATAGGTACAACAAAATGTACACATTACTTGTGAACTGTCAAGGGATGTACTTTGTCTCTATAACCGTGAGGACATTCTTAATTTTTATTGTGCTTTATTAATATCCTTTCCAACGGCTCCCTAGACAATCGACTGTCACCACAAAGTGACAACACAGCAAAAAAAAAAAAAAAAAAAAAAAAGAAGAAACAGGCCAACAGACTTCGACCGCAGCCCATCTTCGGTCTAAGTATTAGTCCAACAGTTTACATTCCCTGACTGTTTTTTTTTTTAGAACCGCATTTTGTCTACCTCGAGCAGTGTATTATCCCACTTTTTGAACACATATCTGCTTCTTTCTAGTTCATTCCAGCACAGTTACTCTCAGATCTTCAAATTGTAGTCCACCGTCCTGACATTTTTAAATAATCTACTTTTTATACGCTTTGGAGTTTAACAGTTCTTCCATGATCTTCTGATCAGCTTTTCCTCTTTTTCTGGTTACCTCTGTAGTCGACTAAAGGGATTTATGCTGCACTTTTGATAGCTTAAGCCTTATTACTGTCTCTGTGGCCTGTGTGAAAAGAATTAAGTGTGTAGGTTAACTAGGTGGTAGCAAAGTAGAATCTGCTTTTGTCAAGACAGTGAGTAGGAAACGAAAGCACTGAACAGGCCTCATGTGAGGTTAAGGAGGTATTGTGCTTTGATGCTTTGTATTCGCCCTGCATCTCAGCTGATCTTTCTTCTAATGCTGTGTTCTTTGGTGTATAAACTTCACATGGTGCTTGCTGTGTAGCAGAGGCAAAAGAACTGTAACAACTTGCAGCAAATCCGTTACAGGGAAGCAATAATTGCCCCCACCACGCACACAAACGCAGTTTCAAACTGATAACATGGGTAAGGAAAATTAACAACCATATGACTTATATGTCTAATTTTTATTCGCAAATAAAAGTTTGTTTCTTTGATGTTCAAACGTTCGAATTAAAATCTCGGTTCAGCTCCTTTGTTAGTGTAGAAAATTAGTTTGGGACATAACTCTTGCTCCGGTACTTGTCCTTGCTACTGCAAAATTGAAATAAACACAATCAGAATGGACTTTACTGACAAATCTTGTTTAGGTATACGAAGAACTGGCAGTCATCGAAGGTATGCCATGACCTGCCTGCGCTTCTGCCCACGGATTTGCTTCTTAGTTTGCAAGCCAGACTTGTTTACCTTTTATCACCCACATACTATACAAATATTATTATATTACACAGGGAAGCAATCGTGTTAAAACCATCAACATTTGCATCCTACAATCCTTACCTGCTAGGTGCAGGGCTCGACTAGCGTGCAGGGGACCCGGGCTGAGGGGGCTGCCTGCCGCTGAGCCCCCTCTCTCCAGGAGTAGGCTGTGGTCGGCCCGGCACAACAGTTCGTGGTCCCGTAGGGAGAACTCATCCCCTGGAAGGAGCTGGCGGCTGCAGACTGAGCAGCGGAAGCACTCGATGTGATACACTTTGTCACGGGCTCGCATTACTAGGTCCGTACTGCCGAATCCCACCTTGCACTTGGCACACTTGATACCAAACAACCTACAGAAAAAAAGACATGGGAAGGAATGCATTAGTGGGTGAGTGTAGGCAAATAATGAATATAGTGGGGGAGAGGGTAAGAAATAAAGAACATGTAACTAGTTCAAATGCCAAACGCCATTGCTACCCGGTAACAAGCTAGACTGACAAGTTTTGCAAAAAAAAAAAAAAAAAAAAAAACAGGAGCTATCATACTTCCCTTCTATTAACCGAGAGAATAAGGGCATCACATGCATTTCTCCGCACAAGTCCCTTCCTCCCCAAGTCTTAAAACTATCTTCCAAGTTAGATCTTATGCAAATTATTTTCAAATCCTATTCTAAATGACAACTGGAAGGGGCTATGTAGGCTTGTACCCGTAAGATTCACAACACTAACAGAAAAAAATAACTAAAAGCACTCTCGACTAAAAATTAAATACAACTTATAACACATGGTGTCATCAGCACATCGACACATGTAATGTATAAGTACACACGTGAAAATAAGTACGCGATTCATTCCAAATTACACTCATGTCTAGTTAGCTTTCCATCCAAGCATCTGCTTTACCGTAAACAAAACACGAAAATAATTCATGGGAATGTTGCATTTCATTCAACACATTCTATTACAGACATCACAAACAAATTAAGTATTTATGCAGTCATTGGAATACCAGCATTAAAAGAAAAGCCTAGAATCGTAGTTTGCTCCTTTCGTCACTCCTGTCTCATTATGTGTACTACTACTCAGACTTTATAGTTGTCTTTTTTTCGTACTATATTTTTAACATCGAGGCTTTATTAAAGATGGACAACACTGGGAGGGTGGGTTAAATAAAATACCCTCAAGCTACATCGTATTAACAACATGTAGACTATTAAACAAATGGGAAAAAAGTTCAAGTGATCACGGCTTTATTTCAAATCGACATTTCTTTACTACGAAATATTAAGTGCTCAGAATGCTTAAGCTGTATCAAACCACAAAATCCCTGCACAGGCACTAAATATGTACAGTCAGTGTTACCTGCGCATAGGCATATCTGCACATCTGTACACAGTTCTGTTCTTTTTGTATTTGCTTTTGTTCTTTTCTTCTATTTCTATTATTTTCTCTTTCGTATCTTTTCCTTCCTTCTTTCTATTCCTGATTTATGTAACCATGCGTTTTGTATGCATGTGTTTCCCATTTCTGACTTTTATAATACATCATGTGCATACCTCTTCAACTTCTTAGCACAAGAAATCTGTACAAAGCCTAAAATTATGGGGGAACAAAGGCTCACAAATAAGGACATATTTTAAATACTGCTCTTATAAACTTAGAAAGTTGCTAGAATAACAGGACTTGTGCTGGCATGCATTTTCTGAAGGACATGAAGCCTGATACAAATAAATCGAATTATTTAGTGATTTCAATCTTTAGCGATTTGACAGAAAACTAAACATACAATAAGGAACAGACCAAAAATAGGAAGCAAAAATATTGACATTCTGCGACAATCTGGACAGCTGAGAGGTATGAGTGTTATTCCACCCTGCCTTTTCGTCGTATTTTGCTCTCAAGTTTCCTATGTAAAGAATGTATCATGACCGTCATGTTGTTTTTCAATGGAATGACACCCCAGTACAAGTCTACGTGTGGTAGGGGATACTGTAAACTTGAAAATTCACCGTCTCACCTGATATAATCCCTTTTGCAGTAGGTTTTACCCTCCCTCACGAAGCAAGTGCAGGTCTCGTCCAGGTACTGACTGCATTCCGCACACTTGAGGCAGGCAGCGTGCCACTCGAGATCTGGGGACACTCTCAGGATGTACTGGTCATGAATCTGACTCCCACAGCCCACACACATCGCGATGCTGCCAGTCTTCCCTGCCGGACGAGGAGGGAAGATACAACAATGTAAAGACAGAAATTAATGTGCCCTCGGCAGTCTGGTACCTGCAAACCTTCAACAGTCATTAACTTTTTTTAGGTATTCCAGAATTTTGCATAAAATATTCTTCCCACTATACTAACGTGCCACTGCCACCGAAGAAAACAGGGGCAACACTGGAAATACCACTTGCTATGATTGCAAATAATTAATTCAAAAACGTTTGTTTACCACAACAAATCACAACAAATTGCAGGATTATTTTTGCACTCCACCCCCATATTGGATTGGGATATCCTGGATTCTGGTGAATAACACTCAACAGGACTAACAATAATATTATTAAAGAAAAAATGGTAACAAAAGCAATACAAGAGGGAGGTTATGACAAGTAATGTAACCACTGACAAGGAATGGAAGGTGAGCAGTTAACCAACTTCAAATGCAGCATATGTGCAACCACTTTCTCACACATACTTCAGGTTACTGACTCCCTTGACCTGTAACAGCTTTTTCAAAACTGAATAAACCTGAATAAACTTCACTACCTAGTCCCGAAGTCTGTTTGGAGGTTAACGCGAGTCACTTACATTTACTGCCATCACTCTGAACCCCCCAAAAGTTATGCTTGCAGCATTCCACTTTTGTAGTGGTTCTGTGCTCACCCCGAATGTCTAACAGAGCTATATTTTTCACGGTGATCAAAACATAGTGTTGCATTTGCTTATCCAGTGTAATAATTGCACTTTTTTCTAGTGAGCATATTCTCATTATGTCACCGAGTCAAAGTATTTACTATATCTATTAATCAGAAAGTATCACGTGCAGATCAGAAAACAATGCATACACTTAAATTAAGCTCTGCAAAATACTTCACTGCTATAATTTTTAGTTGCAACTTACTTTTAGAGTGATCCCCCATAGCACTCAGAAAAGAAGAACTGAAAATAATATCCACCATGCAGGAAATGATGTGTAATGCCAATGGTACTGTAAGAGAAGATACGGAATGCTTTGGTCCGGTGCCCTCTTCTTTGGGAGAAGTGCTACTAAGGGTCTCGAAACGCAGGTTCACAATCTGCACTGTCCTCCTGTCCTGCACGCCACACCTGACGTCAGCTCGCACGAGGATATGGGCGGTGCGCTGCGGGCCCTGGGCGAGGCTGTGCGAGGGGTTCCTCTGAAGTCATGTGGGCGGGCGGACCCTTTCCAGCTGCAGCCGAGGGCGGGGCAGGAGCACTGGCATCAGTTCCAGTCGGTTTATATATGCATTGTATGCGTTTTGTATTATTATTATCTCTGCAGTAGGTGACAAATTTTCCTCTTCCAGCTAGTCATGTCCTTGTCCATTCCTGCTCACCGCTGGATCATATTGGGAAGTTAATATATTGCTCTAAGGCATTTATACTGCTTTGCCGATTTCCTTGGTCTGGAGAGTAAAGACAGAGCCCGACATCATATAAAATGCTATTCAGACTTTAGGTAGTGGAGTTTATGATAATACCTCCTTTGTTTCGTCTTCCCCTTCCAAACTGCAAGTCGCAGTGGGGGTGTGTGACAGACTGTTCCAGTTAATTGTTAACTTTTTTTCCATTTAGAATAACACCATTTGGATATTAAGACTCTTATGTGTGCATACTTGCGATTGTATTTCCCTTATTAACGTCTCGTGGACTTTAAATAGTCGACATTCAGAGAAACATTGAGAATCCGTTGCGTGCATGTTTTGTTTACAGTTTACAACCGTAACACGAGAGTGAATCACGCAACATTTTTAATTTTCCTACTCTGGGTGGAAATGCTCGGCAGGGCTCCCAGTAATTGGACCTTGCGGGTTCCTTCTGCCGTTCTGATCTGAAGCGAGTTTAACATATTGTAAGATATATACTTTTTCTTTTTTGGTCATAGCTGTTAGACCGGATAAATTAAGCCGTAATTTTTTGCTTAAAAGTCAAACACCAAAGCTGCGTCTTCCATAACCGTTTCCTTTTTAGATCCTTTCAAGCCGATGTTGTAAAGGGACAAGGTGCCCCCCGCACATGGGATTGAGATGCACCAAGAGCGCCTTCTCCTACACCCAAATTCCTATAGCAAGACTGTTTTAGCAGGCCAGACGCCATGTGCAATAAGCACTTGCACTATGCTGGCTGTCATTATCTGCCGATGGCTTGAGAAATGCAGACTGTTCACTTTCTAAATAGCATTTGTATTTCACTGCAACTTCTGCTTTTGCCCGCCCTTCTACCTGTTGGAACTTTTCCCGTTGTGACTTTGACTCACTCTCACCCGACTCATACTCGATCTACACGTTTACATTGGCCCGACCCTCTAAGTTATTTCATAGTGATAACTGTTTGAAGGGGGGCTTGAATTATTGTTGTTGTTGTTATTATTATTATTTTGTTTTTTAACGTCTGTACAAAAGACCTGCTATTATTATAGACAGTACAGAACGACCTTTAATAATAATGAAAGAGTAAAATTCACGCAATAACAACTTTTAACGTGCTATACACCTGCATTCACAACTGATTTTTGAATATCGAAAAAAAACACTAGTTCCGCATTCTTGACATATTTCTGTTACTGACTGAAATACATGCTCAGACTTCAAACTTTAATAATACTCAGTTTGAATTTTAACAATACTGTTACTATTAATAATATTGAATGTCATTACTGACTTGAATGATCATCTTCAGAGTTTTGTTAAGCAGCCATTTTTAGCTGTCTCTTTATTACTCCTTTGTGTGTGTGTGTGTGTGTGTGTGTGTGTGTGTGTGTGTATACTTCTCAACTGTGC
Source organism: Protopterus annectens (assembly GCF_019279795.1). NCBI lineage: Eukaryota > Metazoa > Chordata > Ceratodontiformes > Protopteridae > Protopterus > Protopterus annectens. The sequence continues at coordinate 890,040,425 of NC_056739.1, forward strand.
AGATTTTTGCCTTACATTTTGGTCCATTTCTCAAAAAGTTGTGGTTTTCTGGCAAATCACTGGCAATTCATTGAGGGTTAAAGTTAGAGATAATGGCAGACATTGGAGTTTCAGACTTCATAGCCTTCAGAAAATTCACGCTAATGCAAAACCTGTAATGTTGTCAATTTTCTAAGTTTGTAAGAGCAGTATTTAAAAAGTGTCCATATTTTTTGGGCCTTTGTCCCCCCCCCCATTATTGATGGCTTTTTCCAGATTTTTAGCTCTAGGAGGTTGAGAGGTATGTTTGTGTGTCTATCCAGGGGTTATGGTTTGCAAGCTCTAGCTACCTGCTGTCTGACCAGTTTAAATGGGAGTTTTTGCATTTTACTATATAATAGGCAATGCCACATGGGTACAAATGAATGTCAACAAACAAAGATTTTTAACTTTTCATTTCACATCCAGGAAGATGGCTGACAAACAGCTTAAGCTGCAAGTTAATATACAATATCTTTTTCATATTTGGCTACAATAATGAGCAGTGGTTCATACAATAATCTAACACTGCACCCTCCCCAGTTTCTTTAATTATTAAACCAAGACAAGGGGCTCCCCTTATTTTCTGCATTTTTTTTCTTTTCATAGGTGCTAAAGAAACAATATATTTAGGACTGGTTTCGTCAAGGCCTATCAAGCTACATTATTTGCTGCATTTAAGACAAAATAGCTGCCTATTTTTATTTTTACTCAACAGTTTTATTAAGTTTCTATAATACATAATTAAGTCTCTGTACTCCAGTGAAATACACAACTTAAAATAAGGCAATTGGTATAGTCATATATTATGTGTTAGTTTAGCACAGAAGATTGAGATAAGTTTCTGTCAAGCATTGTCCTGTAGTCCTGGGCTTGAATCTTTTAGTCTCCATTTGCCTGCCGTGTGATTCTGAGCAAATGATTTAACCAGGCAGTGCTTGACTGGACCTGTTGCGAAATGAGGCAGTTGGGCCTAGTGGATTTAACTAGTTGGTAAATTAATAAAGGATGTATCTATACTGATTGTCATAAATATATGTTACTACTAGCTCATTTGTTTTTCACTTTATCATGGCAGCAGTTATGAATTTAATCACAGACAATACCTGTTCTGTAATATACTGTTACTGGAACCTCATGCTTTGCACCATCTGCCTCATCACATGTTGTACACTCATGTGTTACGCACCCCTACTCTTAGATTCATTTTTTTGTTGTTACTCCAAAATCTGTCTTATAAAATCAGACTTTCCTTGTTCTACTATGTTCTACTTTTTGGTCAGTGTACGTGTGTTCGGAGAGAGAGAGAGAGTATCTTCCATTTGATATGCTCTAGCTTTGCTATTTTTAAGAGTTTTTCAAAGTTTTACTATTTTGTAGTTTGCTGTGCATGTCTCTGGATTGGTATATCTGCCTACATAAATGTAGGACAGTATTACAATCTTCCTATTTTCAATGGTTATTGCTCCTCACTGTTTTGTACTGTTGATGCTTTAGTTTTATTTTAAGGGATTTTGTCTTTAATAACAGAAATTTCTTTTTAATTTAATTCATTTGATATACACGCATTTACAGAGTGATTTCTTTTAACTTCCTCAGTTGTAATCTTAGCAAAGGCTAAGAAAAAAACACTGACATCTTTTATACAGTATAAATGATGGGGAAGAGCAGCATATACAGATGCATACTTATCAAGAAGGCTAATTGAGTTCAAAGGGCTGCAAACCAGTAAGACAAGCAGATTTATTGCTTAATTAACTCCCACAAGTAGTATACTTATGAGTCCTTACCATTGTTGCTGAGTATAAATTATTGATATATTTATTACTGTTCACTCAAATGCCCCATAACAAGGAGGAAAAGGAAGCAGTTTGTGCAAACTGGAGATTGGAGCATTCCTGAATGTAGTTCAGTTTCTTAAGCATTTCTACTTTAACTTATTTATTCATTCATTTTTTGTGGCTTGCTAGTACATTTAGCTGTCTTACTAATGCTGTGCTGTTTGTATTTTTAGAGACATTCTTTAGAGTTCAGTGTCCTGAAGGTGTTATGTATGTTTCCTAGTTTAGGTCATGCAAGTTCATCTGTATTATATCTATAGATATGTGTGTGTGTGTGTGTGTGTGTGTGTGTGTGTGTGTATGTGTGTGTGTGTGTGTGTGTGTGTGTGTGTGTGTGTGTGTGTGTGTAATGCTGTGATTAGTGCAGGACTGCTTCCCTAATGTTTTTGTTTAGTATTTCTGTGTAAATTGATATATTAATCATATGTGCTTATAAACTGACAATCAAAGGAATATAGAGTAATAAATTATAAGTTCTTAGCAATCTGTGATACCAGCCTGCTTACTGGTCTGCATCGGTTTGTGTACGTATGTCTCTGTCAGTCTTGTCTGTTTCTGCTATGCACTTGGACACATTCTATAGTAGGTTAGCTGCTAAGAATTGGATGAGCGGCATGTGGCTTCATGAGTTTTTTTATATTTTCCTCTGAAGAGCTGTTACAAAGGGAAAGGGTGAAGCTTTCCTTCTTTCCTATAATGCATTGACCCTATAGCTGATTAATTAAAGGCAGGGTTATAAGTGGCACAGCTTCCTCACTGTACATAGGTGGTGGGGGCTTTGCCCTACATTAAAGTTCATTCATGTGGGGACCATATAGATTATCTATCTATCTATCTATCTATCTATCTATCTATCTATCTATCTATCTATCTATCTGTCTCTGAATAAGTCACTTAACAATTAACCAGAAAATGCTCCGAGACTCAGTCTGAAAAGGTCCATGCAGATTAATACTCTGCCCCACTTAAGAAATACAGATAAATACATACATAAATACTTACATACATATATTCATCTCAAATATATATGACATTTTCTTGAATCTTGGTAACGGATGCAATGTGTCAGTGTTCAGACAATGTGCACGAGTAAGGATTTCTTTGTAGCATCAAATTAATTTGTTGCACCCTCTGTACCAGTTATAAACTGGCATTACAGAAATAAAAATGTATTCATTTGAATTTGACATGCATGAACTCAAAATGCCTGCTAGTATTTAATACAGAAGTAATGTCATATATATTGGTTAGTTTGAAGACACTTTTTTTTTCTTTTTTGCTAGGCATAATCAACTAAACATTTGCAGCTTCTGCAGATATAGGGAACACAAGCATACCAAAAATTAATGATGCCTAGTAAAGTACTTACTAAACAATAGCTATACCAGAAATTTAGAAAGCAGTTTATAGCCTGCATGATTTTCTGTCTACAGCGATGACTAAGCTTCACAAAAAGAACCACAGAGTAAGTTTATTTTATTTGAAATCTCGGTTTACCTTATGATTCCATGCTATCAGTTTTTCTGTTGGACATAATTTGTGAGTCACTGAGCTTTTCACTGTCTTTGAATTGCTAAGTGAAACAGCCCTTTAATTTAATTGATTAGCTGCATCCTTCCTAGTGCACTGAAACGAAGAAACAGGAAGCTAGATCCATTGCAAAATGGATGGAATTGGAAAACCCTTTAATGCCATATAGCAGGAGGGGTTTTAACATAGCAAATTTAACAATTCAAAACCCAAATTCACCATCTATAGTAATTTTAGATAAAGCTTTCTTTTGTGAATGATCTTTTGTTTTGAAAGGGGGTGATGCAAGTGTAAAGGCACTGCATTTTAGATGATTTCAGGTTATCTTAGTATTTACTTTCTTTAACTTCTTCATTGGTCCCAGTCATTTCTAGCTCGGTGGCATGACTAAATTGTGGGGATGTTTACTTTTTATCAGAACAGGTATGTTATTTAAAATGTTAAATTAGGACGAGGCTTTAGCTTTTCTGTAATATTTGGCAGAAGATTTCCAGTTAGTAAAATACAAAGACAACACAGGAGACAGTGGATAACACAGAGTAAAGACTGACATCTAATAGGACCAAATATCAAACTTTTTATGATCCAGATAAAAAAACATGTATTCTTTGCTCTTATGTTAGTACAATGTGTACATCATACTGCAATAGGCATCTTTTTAATGTAAACAGCTCACTCTGATATGTGTGTATCTTGTTCATTATAAACTGGTATCAGAGGTAAGATGGGAATCTCTGAACTAAATGTGACTTAAGTCTTTAATGAGGAACATAGTTAATTTTAAAGTGGGGAATGACTTGAAAAACAAAGGTATGCCATGCAGCTCAAGTTTTACCGTCTAAACTATCCCATATTGCCCTAACCAAATACACAGTGTTAGCAGCCTGGGTATCCAAGAAACCTTTGAATATTCCAGCACTGGGTCCTTTCTCCTAGTTTATAGCTACTCACAGTCCTTGTAAGGATGATAACATTAACCAGCATGGAAGGGAACAGATGTTTATAAATGTGGTTCTGTAGCTCATCAAACAGTATTTCATGGGAATGCAGTTTTCATCTGTGGCAGTAAATACATATATTTGCTGATTTAGTCACAGGTATATTTTCCAGTTGTTTCCACTGCTTTGGCCTATTATTTAAAACATGGATATTTTTTTATTTATCAAGTGACTGACAGGTGGATTGCTTCAGGAACCCTTATTAGCCATGACTAAGGCAATGACAGAAAACATTACAGCATATAGTGTATATCTTTTATAACATTTGTAACATGTAGTGATTCTTGTATAAAACTGGGAAAAGGTAGTTATGCATGAAGCAAGAGTGAAATGTGTGTGTGTGTGTGTGTGTGTATGGGTGGGGGTGTGTGTGTGTGTGTGAAAATATAGGCATGGTAGTAGTACAGAGAAAGATGCTAAGAGAGCACAATATATAAATGAGGAACACTGATATTTTTTCTAATGCCTTGAAGAATCATAGTAGGGCATTTTTTTGAGTATTTGCCCACCTGACATCCCCTATTTCATGACATTTCTTCTGCGTCACAAGATGTGACATAACCAGTGACACTGTTTTCAAATAGACTAATGTTTTTTCATATTTTCTTCTTATAGGGTTAGTGATCTAAACATCTAACAATGTTGATATTTGCTTCATTCATTTGTTAATTCAGGTGTTAAACAGGTAACCGCACTAGACATAAGTTCCTCTTTTCACAGAGTGACCTGGGAGCACTGTCTGGTTAAGTGGCTGGATCAAAATCACATAGTAGGTAAATGAAGGCTGAGGTAATCAAACCCAGGACTACAGGACAAAGCTTACTAGCAGCTCATTATAGCTAGCATCACCACAGAACAGCATGCAAGTTATTCCTTACGACTCTGAACTTCCAGATCTGTTTTTGCTTTGGCTCATGCTAGAGTTTATGTTATTCACTGCTACATGTTTTGCAACCACTGTTCTTTTTCTGAATATGTGTCTACATTCTTATTTTAATCCGTACTCAAAATTAAATCAACACAGTTCTGGAAATATTTATTATGTTTTAACCAGTCAGATAACAGGCATAAGAAAATGAGTAGAATTTTAATTGTAGTGTCATACAGTTCTGACCTAGATGAAATCTTGAAATATATTTTCTTATATTTGTACTAAGAATGACAATGACATATATTACCAATTACTTAAATTACTTTTTATTTAATTAATTTATTTTATAAACTATCCAGAATGGGTCACTTTTATTCACATTCTGAGTCGCAAAATATTAAAACAATAATACTACTACTAATAATAATAATAATAAAAAACAGCAGCCAGTTTGACAAACATAACATGTAATAAACCAATGTTTTTAATTACACAAAGAGCCAAACTGAATTCAGAAGAGAATGTGATTAGCAACATCACTGATCATATAAAACATGAGTAGTAATTTAGTCAAAATGATCTGCATCCATCTTTGTATATAGGAGAGCAAAACTTGTATATAGGAGTGCAAATCTAAAATATACTGGTGATTTTCTTTCACATACATGGTGCCACCATATTGTGTTATCTTTGCCGTTCTACTAGATCTGCTCACATAAAATTAGAAATTGGTTAGTATTATCAATGAAAAATTATCTTGCATTTTCTGGAAGAAAATGATACCAGTTAAAATTTGAAGTGCTTACTGGGTTGCTCACAACAGAAGCTACTGCTACCACACCAACACATTTTATTTATTTATGTGCAAACTAGGTAAGTGAATTGATCCTGAGACTCTTTTTTAGCAATGACCCAGGCCAATAGGCACAAATAATAGTAAGACATATGACAGGTTATCAGTAGTGAGCAAAACAAATAGGTATAATGTATCAGAGAATATCCTTGTAAATATAACAGCGTTAGGTTAAATATCAAGGAAGAAATTACACTGGTAGTCTCAAATATTTGTTCAGGTATTATGAGAACATTACGAGGGTAAATGGGTGGTATATGCTAGTCATTATATTTAAACATCGTTTGCAAGAATCTCTAAGGTATTCCTTCAGCTTAGGTTCTACTTTTAGGAAAGGATTTCAATTATTAATATAGTTAAAAAGGAGGAAGAGGACAGGGGCCATGCAGCTAATCCTCACGGTCATTTCATTTGATGGTGGCTATATATTTCTACCCTCAGCATTTTTCAGTAGGCTAACACGCAGACCTCACAGCATAATTGTGGGTTTGAATGTTTTGGAGGTTGGTACAGGACTGGAATTACATCCCAAAGCCCAGTGAATGAAATTTGTAGAGTTGCATTGTGCAATATATTACAGCATGGTGAAATGCAAATTTGAGTTGTGCTATATTCTAGTTATCCTTCTCCTGATGTATGAATAGAGAGGCCATTAATTGCTTGACCAAGATGTATACCCTACAGATTAGTGTAGAACTTTGCTTTATGGTTCCAGCTGTTCCACCTCCTTCTTCTCCCTAGTGGCTTTAAAAGCTCATTGGTGGGCAATGGTGCAGGCGAGTGAGGGGGTGGGGCAAGCATGCTTGTGGGTGCTTCTTTTATTTCTGAACCCTCTATTGTCCAAACTCAACACAAAAGACAAAACTACAGATTTTTGAACTTACTGATATTGAAATAAAAGTGCAGTAGAACAGCTCTGCTTCTTAACTGCACCATTAATTACTTAATTAATTTATTTTACATTTGTTTACTGGGAAAGTTCAGCTGGACATGAGTCCTTTTTCAGTGGAGGCCTGGGGAGAAAAGCTCCAGTATAGTACAATAAGAATAACATAGTATGTTAAGAAACAGCATAATTGAAACTTATAAAGTACAGCAAAAAACTACAAGACATTACTATAATACAATAATTGAAATAATGCAAATTATAGCAGAAGCATAATGTGAACTGTAGTTATGAACAATGTACAAAGCAATTAGTAGAGACAATTCAAATTGAGTGCCCAAGTTAAAAAGTAAGGGTGTCCAAGATAATGTTTTACTGGGAGAAATGAGAGTTATTTAAAAATAATTATGTTTAAAACATTTCAGAGAACTGGAAATGGCTTGGTGGCTATAAACATCACACTAACTGCTCTTTATGGCTGAAATCAGAGAGGAGTGACTTAAATAATGTGTAGGGCGATGGTGTTATGAAGATATTGATACATCTCAACCTCTTAGCATAAGAAATCTGAGCACAGCCAATAATTATGGTGGACAAAAAACCCAAAATAGGGGCAAATTTTAAATATTGCTCTTATAAACTTAGAAAGTTGTTGAATATAAGGTGTTAACATACATTTTCGAAGAATATGAAGTCTGAAACTCAAATGTCTGTCATTATTTAGTGACTTCAGTCCACAATGATTTTGCCAGAAAACCACAAATTTTATGAGGAACAGACCAAAATATGGTGACAAAATCTGGACATTCTGCGAAAATTTGGAAATTTGAGAGGTATGAAGATATTAATTAGTGTTACCCTGCAATATTTCTAGTCTTTTGAGTGTTGCTGTTATCTCTCTTATTTTAACCCCCATCAAGCAGGAAACACTGACTCACTCTTTGTTTATCCCTGTGAGTTTACCTGCAGGTTTATGAGATAGTCAGTTACCAAGATCCTTGATATTGCCAGTTTTACCATCATGCTTTGTCATCCTAGAGGGCTAATCTGGCCGTGTGACTGAATAACTCAGATATTTAATACAAGGTAGCCTCACTATGTTTCGGCCAGTATTATTTTGTGTGGTACATAACTTTTTGGCATATATTGTGAATGCAAGTGTCCGTTTTGCTGGGTATCTATGCATATGATATTTGCTATATATAAGCATACTGTTGCAGGCATTTGTTTTCTCATGTAATGCCACTGTTTAATATGGATGCCATGAAGGGTCACTACAATAGATGAAATAAAACTTTTTTCTCAATGTGCTGCAATATCAGAGCAGATAGGAAAAATAATATATATTTGCACTGGAACAATATTGGCATAAGAATTACTAAAATAGACTTTTGTCATAATGTCTTATATAAGATTCATGCCAAAAATCACTGTATTCTTACTAAAAGTTTGAAAACAGGATTCAAGCTGAATTCTGTCAAGGAATTTTTCACTAACTCATGGTGATGTATGCACCTCACCTGTACAATCTGTATTAATAAGTACTTTACATCCTTAATAACCTGACCTCTCATCATACTATCCATGCCTTTCCACACCTGCTCTCTCCTCACTCTTAGTGTGGACTTGTATCTTTTTATTTTTATTCCATAGCATAGAAGACTATACTTTTAATACTTTTGTATATACTGAATGTCATATTTGTCATTTTTTATTTCTTTTTATTTTTTATCACTGGTGTCTTCTCATGCTTTATTGTATCCTACATATTCCACTACAAAACTGTATTTATAGATGCTTTTAATTACATTTATGCCAGTGTTTTATTTAAAGTTATTGAGTTTTGTTCCCCGGGCCTCTGCTGAAAATAGGTATTTGTTACCTAGTCGGACTTACTTATATTGCTTTTTTAAAACCACAGTTTACTAAGTTAAAAAAGAGATGAGCACTTCCTCCCTTGTCATCAGAGCTAAACATACTTTGAATTTTATGTGTTTTACGTAGCTGTTGAATGGTATTACATAGGAATTGCTGAATCGGAAGATGGGTTTAGTTTGTGTCATGCAGTTAGCCTTTATTTCTTTATTGTCAGTTGATTGCCCTAGAATTAGAGTTGTGGCTTGTGGAGATTTTCCATCTTCCAGAATTATGAAGTAACCGATTAATGTGACTGAATGCTGTATCTGGCAGTGGGACATTGTTAACTGCAGCAGTGCTGGTTCACAAATCATCAGCCATGATGAATTGATCTGTGAACACTAGGTCCACATGAAGCTGATGTCCATCTGTGTTTTAATATACTCATACATACTTTTAGGATTTCTTCTACTAATGTCTCACTTTAGGATTTTAGGAGTCACTTTATTTAAGACCAATTGGAGTTACAGCTGAGGCAAATAAATAAAGAGAAATACGGATAATTGCAAGCAATGTCATAATGTTCAGTTTTGTCAGGTGTGAGCTTGAGGGTATTCTTAGTGAGTTCACTATAGTACATTAAGGTAGAATAATAGCCTGAAAATATAGAGTCAGACTTGTGTTTTCATGTATGCATTCAGTTTCGGGGAAAGACAGTTCAGTAGAAAGAAAAAGATAATCTTGCTGGCTAAGCATGAGATGTGCAGAAATAATATTTTCAAGAGAAATCTACAGAATGTTCCTTTCTCAAGGGAAAGATATGTGTACTTTCAATGGAATGGTAGACAGTGTAGTGGTGCAGTGGTAGCATTGTCGCCTCACAGCAAGATGTTCTCTAGTTTGATTCTCGGCTGGGGTGCCTTCTGTGTGGAGTCTGCATGTCCTCCCTGCGGTCATGTGGGTTTTCTCCAGGTGTTCTGGTTTCCTCCCACATTACAAAGACGTGTCTGGAGCATTTCTCCCCGGGCCGCTGCTGAAAATTGGCTTCGTTCCAAGTTGGACTTTCCCAGTAAACAAACAAATAAATAAATAAAATAAAGATAAATATATAGACTGTGAGGCACATGCAAGACAAGGCTTGAAAACCAAGGCTAAAGAGATGTGTAAAACATTACAGGGTTTTAGTATTATTAGGAAATACTTCATGTCACAGTCAGTGAAGTCAGTAAGTTAACTTTTGGACTGATATGTAAGGGTCTTTACAGAACAGACACTCAAGCATGAGTCAGGCCAAATATAGGGTACCTGCCAAATCTTTGAGCACTCAAAATTTCGAATGTTTGGTCTCGACCATGTAACGTTCGAAATTTTGAGTGCTCGAAGATAGACTTTCAATGGCATCGTACTGTGCAGATAGGGAGAATTTCCCTTTTCTGCACTGAAGTGCGGTCTCGGAGTTGGTATATTTAAGTAGGGGGGTGTGGGGGATGCAGGGGGGCTTGCCACCCTGCCTACAATGTTAAAGTGTTTTTTTCTGTGTTTTATTTTTCTTTTTTTTATGTTTGAACATCCAAATGTCGAACATTTGGTCTCGACCATGTAATGTTCAACATTTTGGATGTTCAAAAATTTAACATAGACCCCAAATATACATACTATTCAGGAGAAAAAGACTGTTTCAGTTGATATTATTCAACAGAATCAGAATATATGTGCAGAAACTTTGGACATATTTATCAGCACTGTTATTGTTATCCAGCATTCCAGAATTTCTACAAACTGCTATTGTTTATCAGCACTGTTACTGAAGACAGTATTCCGATAGTGTTAACATCTAATAAAACATTATTAACCGAACTACAGTGTTTGCAGACTTTATTGAGAAAGTACAAAAAGACTTGGCCCATAAAGGAGTGCAAGTTTGGGTAATTAACAGATAGAGACTGTCATTCCAGTCTCATTTCAGTTGTTTACAGTTAATTCCTTTATAATACAGTCTTATCAATTCTTTCATCAGGGGCAGGCAATGCCTGCTCAATCTGGTGGACTTTTTTGAAAAAAGTCACTAGGGCCACTGATGAGGGTAAAACAGTGCATACTGCATAACCTGACCTGGCTAAGGCACATGACACAATTTCTCTCTTGGGTATTTTAGATAAACTCACAAAATGGGGAATATGTTGCCAGATAGTTGGCCCAATGGCTTTTGGACAAGATAAATATTGTTAGAGTGGGTGAATCCAGATCCAGCTAGAGGCCAGTTACTAGTGGTGTGCCACATAGCACAGTGCAGGGAACACTCCTGTTCAGAATATTCTTCTTTGAATCAAGGCTAATGTAGAAGGCATTTGGCTGACTAAGTTGGCTGATGACTGCAATTTGGGAGAAATCACTGAATCCCATGATGATGTAGATATACTTCAGAAGGGTCTGACTCAGACAAGTGATTGGTGCCAGAGCCATGGCCTACAGCTAAATGCAAAAAACGCATAGCCATGCCCTTTGGGAAGTCAAATTCCTCTGCAAATGACAACATTAATAGCACACCCCTAAGAGTAGAATCCGAGGTGAGAGATCTAGGTATACAGATAGATAGTAGCCTGAAATTTGGCTACCATGTGTCCACAGTGATGAGGAAGTCCTTCTATGTGGCACAGATTATAAGCAAAGGCATGGCATCCAGATCCCAGGACGTTATAGTCCCACTGTTCTCGTCTCTCATCAGACCAATAACTGAGTACAGTGCAACATTTGGCATGTACCTGACCAGGTACTTGCAACAAGTGGAGCAGGCTCAGAGGCTCCTTAAAAAAATACAGGGAGTAAACAAAATGTCCTATGCGGATAGACTAAAAACCCTATCCCTTTACTTTGTCTCCTATTGAATATTAACAGGTGATATGTGCCTAACCTACAAGGAACTCACAAATCCATCCCTGATGGAACTGTTACACATTCGCAAGACAAACTGCATGAAAGTCACTCAATCTAGGGATCTAAACCTGGTCTGTGACATGAACAAAACATGTTGGAGAGGCAGAAATGTGTCTTAGAGATTAACCCTTCTGTGGAACAGGCTTCTTATTCACGTAAAGCAGAACCTTTCCCTGATCCTCTTCAAACGCAGTTTAGATCCATGGATGGGGAATCATAAATTCACTCCTGGGATGGTGCCCATGTCCCTTATGGACAGGGCAGTCTGCAAAATACTCAAAGGCATAGGCACAAACCTAAGCCATCCTCTAGCCCTTAGGGATTGAAAATCAGGTAAATTCAGGTAATAATGGATAGGCTTGTAAGGGCTCTGAAGCCGTTTGCCTAGTAATCCCCTATGAACCTATGAACACATCACAGGGATAAGTAGTTTAAAAATACGGAAAATATAGGGATAAGTAGTTTAAAAATACGTAAAATACAGGGATAAGTAGTTTAAAAATATGGAAAATACAGGGATAAGTAGTTTAAAAATACAGAAAATACAGGGATAAGTAGTTTAAAAATACGGAAAATAAAGGCAATGATGCAGCATACTGAAACAATGGTAAATAATCTGACGAGAGGAAAGAGATTTAAAAATATCCAGTAATAGATTAAATACCTGGAACAAGACAGTTTTGTTTAGGCAGACAGCATTAGCATATCATAACTGAATAAGTATAAGTTGTACATGTGATGTTCGATGTTTATCTTTATTGAGGTTTCATGTTGTGAGTTCACTTGTTGTATTACATGAAGTTGTCATTAGCAGATATTCCCATCCTACTCACTTTCTTTATATAACGAGACTGATTGCTTTTCGTTAATTAATCTGCACACTTCAGTATTCCTGTAAGTAGTTTTAATTATGTTAATTAGCTGGGGTGAAAAGATCTAACACCGTAAAATTTCAAAAACAAAAGTGTGATTTAGTTACTGCAAGGCTTTGTGTCAGTTATTAAACTGTTCATTAAAGCCAGGTCCAATGAATCTGTCTGTATCATTGCCAGCAAGCCAAAAGTATTTTTTTTCTCACAGTGAGAATACCCTTCCCCCAGTGCAGGAGGATGCACTTCAGCATTCTGTACTATATAAAAATGTATAACAAAATCTGCAAAGCCACTATGATGGTCTCAGTTACATATGCTAGCTCCATTTGTAACAGCACTTTTCACCAGAAGGAGCCCTACATGCTGGATTTGAACTAGTCAGTCTGTTCACAGTAATGGGAGTACAATCTGTACATAAGATTACAGCACTGTCATTAATTCAGCCTACATTATAATGGAGCAAATAAGTCAGTGCTTATGTCTGGTTGTTATGCTCCATAATGTTTTATTAACAAACACATTTTATTCATTATCAGTGTGTGATAACACTTTTTATAAATATGAACTCCTAAAGTTTTGAATTATTTGAAAATCAGCACCCGCTAAGAAGACATACTGTCCAGAAGCATTTTCAGTTTGGCCTCATCTTTAATCTCTTTAGATATTGCCATAATTTTAGTGGCATCTCTTTGGCACAGTGACATAACCTCTCACTATTGCATATTTACATACCTCTCAACTGTACAGATTTTTGCAGAATGTCCAGATTTTTGCCTCATATTTTTAGTCTATCCCTTGTAAAGTTTGTGGTTTTCTGACAAATCACGGAGGATTGAAGTCAATAAATAATGACATACATTTAAGTTTCTGACTTCATAGCCTTTGGAAAATTAATGCTATTACAAAATTTGTTATTCTAGCAACTTTCTAAGTTTATAAGAGCAATATTAAATATCTGTCCTTATTTCTGGGCCACTGTTCCCCTATAATTTTAGGCATTGTCCATATTTTTTGTGCTAAGAGGTTGAGAGCTATTGTCCCAGGTTTTGTTAGCTGCTAGATGGGGGGTTTGTGAGCTGGCCAGGAGGAGAAAAGAATGATGAAGCAGTGCCTATATGCCTGTCTGGGAAGATAATTCAGGGCAAATGTCTAGAGTGCAGACTCTATTCTGAATCCAATGATGGAGAACAGGGATCAGAAAAGGCAGTTACCTTTAAAGAGGCAGGGCTGATGAGGTAACATCACTTATAGATAGTGTCAGCTGGTGATATCAATGTGGGGGGGTGCGCTGCATGAAGTAAATTAATGCGTGGGGCTAACTGGAATGGGGTGACACCAGGTCAGTGACAATCATTTGTGATTAAACAACAGATGGGGTCATTCACTTTCATCTACAGACTGCCACAGTATGTACCCACTCATTATAGGCATTATATATATATATATATATATATATATATATATATATATATATATATATATATATATATATATATATATATATATATATATACAAAAAACTTCGTAAAAATCAGAATTATCCAATAGCAATGTCGAAAAAACACACTGAGAGCCAGTAATTAGCGCTTTCATCCAATTTAATATGTTGGACTTCCTCAGAATAACATACAATTACAATACAATCCTGTATATATAACCAAAGTAATGGTGAAATGACAAGTCATACTGTAGACCAATTAGGAAATATAACTCATGAATTATGTAATAAGAATCCTGTTGAAGCAAGACATTCCACTAACTGAATTGTGTATAATGTATTTAGAACCCTGTTCAAAAGTTAACAAAGCCTACCACTAGTAAATGTGTGGTTAGTTGTGCCATTTCAAAAAACATTTAATGTTTAAACTTTCATTTAGTCCAGGTGGGGCATTAGCATTTAACCTTAGTTGCCATCTTAATTCTTTAACCTCCAATAAAGTATTTCTATCCCCAAAAAACATATGAACATAATCAAGCACAATGAATTTAAATCCTGTAGACAAAGGACATATATGACTGTGTTTAGCTAGGGCATTACTAAAATCACATTTTCTTATAGACGCACAATGCTCCTTGATTCTTGTAGACAGCTTGCGTATTGTTTTACCAATATAAAATGCTGAACACAATGTGCAGATAGCTGCATAAACAACATTGCTTGAATTGCAGTCAAAATATGTAGTATAATGTATTTTAAAATTATTATGTTTAAAAGTATATGAGGCACCTGTAAGAATATTCTTACAGGCAACGCATTTTCCACAAGCGAACATCCCTTTATTACTGTGAATGACAGGGGGTGTAACAATAAATTGAGTGTCTCTATTTTCAAATAGAGAACGTAAAGATTTAAATTTTTTATGTGTAAAAACAGGACCTAGCCCTAATTTGTTGTCAACCTCCTGGCTGGAGGTAAGAATATCCCAGTTATTATAAAACACTTTCTTAATAGCTATAGAGTCCCTGCAAATAGGAACTGGGAAACTAGTGAATCTATCTATAGAGTTATGTGTAGAAAGAGAGTGTCCTGAATTATGTATTTGAGAAACGTACTGATAGGTGCAGGACAAGGGAGTAGTCCGTGATTCAAACATAGTATTGGTTATATCATTTATAGTGTTACTACACTCATTGGTCACAAGGGGAGTAGTCTGTATTTCATTCATACTATTGGTTGTATTTTTCTTCGGAGAGAAGCCTTTTAAAAGAATAGGAGGATAATTAGTGTGCCTTAAAAAGACTACATCTTTAACAATAGAATTCAGTAAATCAGTAGGGTAACCTCTCTCTATAAGAAAGGAACTAAAAACATCACATTCACGTAGAAAAACATTATCATCAGAAATAATCCTAGACAATCTGATGTACTGACCTCTGTCCATATTAACTTTCATAAATAGAGGATGCATACTGCAGAAATGTAAATAATTATTTCTGAATGTCTTTTTCCTAAATATAGTAGAGTTCCAAGTTAAAGAATTTGTATCAATGGAAATAAGTACATCTAAAAAGTTAACCTGCTTCCCAAAAGCTGAAATCTTAAACTTTAGAAATGGAATACTATCAGATAAGGAATTAATAAATGTAAACAAATCAGACTCACATCCCTTCCATACAAAAAAGAGGTCATCAATGTAACGTCGGTACAGAAGAATATTATTAAAACCAGGTAAATATACTAGAAAGTTACATTCCCACCAGGCTAAAACTAAATTTGCAAAGGCAGGAGCTAGTTTAGCCCCCATAGCTACACATTTAGTTTGATGAAAAATCTTACCATTAAAGTGAAAAAAATTGTTAGTTAATACTAGAGAAGTTAGGGAGCAAATCATGTTAATTTTTTCCTGTGAGAAGGTGGTAAATTTTGATAAATAATTTCTTAAGTATTCTATGCCTATATCATGAGGAATGTTAGAATACAATGATTCAATATCTAAAGTAACTAAAATAGTATGTTCATCAGTAGGAGGGTTGAGAAAAAGGAGATTAAGGAAATCCCATGAATCCCTTAGAAAATAGGGTGAAACTTGTACTAAAGGGTTTAATACAAAATCAATAAATTCTGCTATACCTTCTGTCTTAGTTTTCTTGTTCGATACTATGTGTCTAAAAGGAGGATTAAACTGGTCCTTATGTATTTTAGGAATTCCGAAGAATTTTCCTAGTTGGGGCTCTGACAGTTAAAAAATCAGCTATTACATCACAAATCTGTTTAGATTTATGTAATGCAATAATAGTTCTATCTATATGTTTAAAAGGCCGAAGGACATCTGTTAGGGTAGCCATAGCATAAAACTCACTGTTATTAAGGTCATTTAATAAAATACGAGTGTATTTATCTTGTTCCATCAACACTATACCTGAGCCCTTATCAGCTCTCATGATTCTTAGTGATCTGTCTGCTGATAAGGAATTTAAGGCAGTTAACTGTTCATTAGTAAGGTTGAACCATTTACAAGTACAGTTATGCTTTAAAACA